>NC_085141.1:147537927-147825427 GCF_024139115.2 Armigeres subalbatus
ACGATGAACGCACCACCCCGGAACGGCTCCCGCATGCCGGGTACAACACCCGGGGATGGAGGGACGAGCAGAGAGCCGCGCCCGTAATCCCGCAGAACAAGGCAAGTTATGTTTTCTGCGCCTTTGGTGCTCAAGGAGACACGACCATTGGCTCGCGCGCAAGATAGACTTCTTGGTCCGTGTTTCAAGACGGGTCCCGGAGGTACCTCGATTCTTTCACTGCCGATCGACGGTCCGCGGTGCCGTGTAAAGGCACCGCGTCGTACTCGTGGGAATCCATCACGCGCCCGACTGCACACCACGTGCAGTAAGCCCCACCTCGCGGCACAGGCCTTCGGAACTGAGCGTCGCTACTGTGGGGCAAGCAACCGGGGGAAGCACCAGGGGGCAACTGTCGGGCGACCTGCGCGTCCCAGTGGAACGCGAAAGCTGTTTCGTAATGGATCGCAGTGTCCTCGTGCGCGGGGAGACAAGTGCCCCGCGGCGCCGGCCCTCGTTGTTTGGATGGGAAGGCCAGCCCGTAGGTGAATGACTCCGCTCGGATGATCGAGTTCAACGGGCTTGAGCCCTAGGCAGTTTCACGTACTTTTTGACTCTCTATTCAGAGTGCTTTTCAACTTTCCCTCACGGTACTTGTTCGCTATCGGTCTCGTGGTGATATTTAGCTTTAGAAGGAGTTTACCTCCCACTTTGTGCTGCACTATCAAGCAACACGACTCCATGGAGCGTCCTTCTACCGTCGGTGCGCCGCTCTACGGGCCTATCACCCTCTCTGGGAGTAAAAGCCACATTCTAGTTGAACTTGAACCAGCGACCGGTTACGGCAGATAACGAACGCTCCAGTACACGGAACCGGGTGGACGCGCAACAGTGCGTCACCCCTGCGTGCTGAGCTCTTCCCGTTCCGTTGGAAGAGTACCACGATGGCAGTCAATATGGCACCGAACCTTCCACGGGTCAACCCCACACCTCCCGCACTCCTCTCCCACCAACATTCGAATGCATCGAACAGCATCGAACAAAAGTTTAATATTCAATTTACTAACCTGTTCACAGCATATTTATTCACTTCCCGTGATAATGAACATGTTTCCTCAAGGAGTCCTTTGCATTTCGGCTCGAATTATATCATAAATCAGCAGTTTCGTGCCAATTTAATAGCCGTTCGCGATTATCACTGCACTTCACTTCTTCTCAAAGGGCACTGAAAAAATCAAGTTTTTACTCACTTCTCCGCACATGAGCAGCCCGAAATGTTGATGGAATGCAAATTAAATATCACTTTTTGAAGTCAGTCACTTGTTTGAACCGAAAACTTTATATAAACTGCTATTTTTGCCCGAAAAAAACGATCAAAAACTGATCGCGGAGCGAATGTAAACACCGGTACCGACAGCAGCAAACTAATAAATAGGGTGGCTCAAAAATGATTTTGCTCCGCCAGGCTCAGTCGATTATGTTTCATATTTTGGGTGTCGTCCGATGGCTTGGGTCAGTTTGTATAGGGGCTTATCGTGCACAGGTCGTTTCAGGTTTATATGACAGTTAATATGTCGAGGTTGAATTTTATATTATTCTGATTGTGCCATTCCGTCATTGGGCGATGGCGAGGGGGGAGACCATATGACTGGATGAAATATTCAAGTGCTTTAACTCCATAGACAATGAATATTGAATGGTCGTTCCAATAGTTGGAAGTCGATTTTAATCGAGGTTGCGAGTCTTTAGCATGATAATTAGGCTTCTCAGAAGACATCAGTGAAACGTGTAATTCAACAAAATAGCCAGATTTTGTCTGTGATATCTATCGCACCAGGGGCAGATACTTCATACAAAAAGTGACATGGGGGTGAGTGGGGTATAAAATGCTATTTTTGCGTTACGTAATCAATGGATCTTTCCTGCGGTGCGATTTTCGTCCAGTGGAGTCCCTGGAATGTTGCTTTCAGCTATTATTCAGACTAAGGCCGAAGTGGCCTGTGCGGTATATAAGAGTCTTCTCCATTCGGCTCGGTCCATGGCTACACGTTGCCAGCCACGCCGTCTACGGAGGGTCCGCAAGTCATCTTCCACCTGATCGATCCACCTTGCCCGCTACGCACCTCGCCTACTTGTGCCCGTCGGATCGTTGTCGAGAACCATTTTCACCGGGTTATTGTCCGACATTCTGGATGAACGATAGATGGTTCTCCCAACAGCTGATGCAACTCGTGACTCATTCGCCTCCTCCACGTACCGTCCGCCATCTGCACCCCACCATAGATGGTACGCAGCACTTTCCTTTCGAAAACTCCGAGTGCGCGTTGGTCCTCCACGAGCATCGTCCAGGTCTCGTGTCCGTAGAGGACTACCGGTCTAATGAGCGGTAGCTTTCAGCTATGTGGGTTCTCTTTTCGCCAGCGTTTGGAGAGGAGGCGCTGTAGCCAGTGTAATAAAAGGTTTAGTTTTCCATACTAGTTTTCATACAAACTTGAACCGGCTTGTGCTCTACCAATTTTTGTTCAATTCGGTTTTTGGAGGACACTCGGAGCATGGGACGGAATCGAGTGAGCGTGTTGGAGCTGGGTTGTTTTTTGAACCACCCTACTAATATTTTATGTTTTTTATAAATACGTCACCAATACTACTACAGTATATGACAGTTTTTATTGTACCAATACTTTCAAAGCTTTGTTTTGGTACTCAACCCACCTTCACCTTAATGAACAAACATGCGCATTAAAAGTGGTACGAATTAAACAACTTAACTAAACCACTTTTTTCAATTGGACGAGCGTAATCAAATAAAAGCAAAAAGGTATCGACAACCGACCATGCTCCCCTACTTATAATTATCTGAACAGAAATTCAATAAAATTCCAATCCAATGGCATATGCAACAGCTTCATAACATTTACATCATACCTTCAATTATCTAATCTATCAACCTCTATTCTCTTCATTTTCTTACAGATTTCTCGCTATCTGGTGGCCTTTGAAGCTGCAGATCACCAAGCGCCGGGCACGATTCATGATCGTGTGCATCTGGGTCATCGCGCTCAGCTCAACCATACCGTGGGCCCTGTTCTTCGAGCTGGTGCCCATCTTCCCTGAAGCCCCGGAGATTCAGCTGTGCGTAGAAGTGTGGCCACCGGGAACGGATGGTGCGCTGTACTTTCTACTTGCCAACCTGGTGGCGTGCTACCTGCTGCCAATGGTGCTAATCACCATTTGTTATATCCTGATCTGGATAAAGGTAAGCTAGGAAGCCGAAAGTTAGGAATATCAGTTCCATTGCAAACAAACATTGTAACATCTATCCACAGGTCTGGAGACGATCCATCCCCGGTGATTCCAAGGACGCCCAAATGGATCGGATGCAGCAAAAGTCCAAGATCAAAGTTGTTAAAATGCTTGTTGTAGTTGTTATTCTATTTGTACTTTCGTGGTTACCGCTGTACGTGATCTTTGCACGGATCAAGCTGGGGAGCGCTCGAGACTAGCGAAGAAGAATTGTTGCAGATTGCTACTCCGATAGCCCAATGGCTGGGGGCGTCCAACTCGTGCATCAACCCGATTCTGTACGCTTTCTTCAACAAAAAGTACCGGAAAGGATTCGTCGCCATCATTCGATCGAGGAAATGCTGCGGACGGTTGAGGTGAGTACATGAACGGATTGTCAAAGATGTTAACTTTTAACTTTTTATCGTTCTGTGAAAGTCTGTTTTATTCTGCCTTTTCCTATCATCATTTAATAGTTTGCTCTTCATCCTAATTTGTTCCTATATTTATTTAATTGCTTTTTTTCCCTTTTGTCCTCGCTAACCGTCTTCTGTCCTTTTTGTCTTCTTGTCATTTTTTCTGCTGTTCTCTATTATTTGCAGTACCTTCTATTCCACTCTTCTTGGAATCGTCTACCTATTTTTTGTTAACGTTTTTATTTATTTTTATCGCTTTTCGCCCTTTTTTATTTATTTTACAATCTATTCCTTTCTTCGCTTCTTCTTTCATTTTGAATAAATCTTCCATCAGGATAGTTACACAACCGTCGTATCCCACGAATGATATTTACGTGGTAGAGGTTTCCTCTTTCGTGCGAAAGGTTGCTCTAGGCTGTAATGGAATCAAATTTCATTCGCATCGTTGAACCAATCAGCACCGAATGCAACCAGCAACGTTCCAAAAAACCACTAATGAATCGTTTTCCGCTTCCCAGGTACTACGAAACCGTTGCCATCGCATCGTCCTCGACGAGCACTAGAAAGTCGTCGCACTATCACAACAGCACCAAGCGCCCACCGTACAGCCCATCGATGAAGTCCACAGACGCCGTGTCGTACATCTACGAGGAGAAGGGCGGCCGCCGGCACCATGCCATCTCCAAGCAGGACAGCAACCTCTCGCGCCACATGCTCCTCAAGCAGGACAGCAGCATATCGCGGCAAACGCTGCTCAAACAGGACAGCATCGCATCACGATCGGGTACCGTAAAGTTTCAGCGGCGGAAGTACTAGAGCCCTGTGTTGTGTAGTCTACTATGTAGCTATTAAGGCTGACGGTAGATTTCATGTGTACCGTGCCACATAAACACATTTCGTTGGAGAGCTTTTTTAGACCAGCAGTTTCCGTTTTGTACAATTATTTATTTTGGACCACATCAGCGTTTCTCAATTACTTTGAATAGAATTCATTCATTTTCAACTACATATAGCTCGCGGTTCGAAACATCAAAGGTGTAATAGAGTTAATGATTCAAGTTGAAAGCCATGAAACATTATCAATACAACTTGGGATTGGCTTAGATTTACACCGATTTTTAAGGGTAATGAAACAAGCATAAATAAGAGACCCACAGATCTACGTGTGACCCCTTCCAGAAAAATTGAGAAGTGAATTAAAAAATTGTCATCCAAATTTACTAGTTGACATTATTATTTAGTAATTTTATATTTTCTATGACCGATTGATCGGCAAAGTCATTAGCAAAACTACAGGGTGCTAGGAAGGACTAGGGGGCTTTAGCCCCACCTACGATCTAGCTAGTTAGAATTTTTGCCACATTGCATAAGATAGTATTGCACATATCTAGTCTTCTGATTATATATGGGGGTAAATGTAGAGAATAAATTGACTGCCTGTATTGTCTTGATATCGAGGACTTTAAAATTTATGTCAAGTTGTTTTAGTTTCAAATGGCATATATTGCTTAGGTTTTCGTAAATTTTCTAACAAATCCTGACTGTGCAATGGAATTTATCAGCAAATGATCAGACCATTAAGATTTTCAAGTTCTTTTTCAGAGTTTTGTGAGTAATTGTTAGCCAAATCGAGAATATGATCTTTAGCTTCCTAGCTAAAACAAATACGATGCAGCGTATCACAGTGCTACAAAAGGTCGTGATCGTCATAAGACAGAGAGCCTTTTTCTATTTCAGGCGACCAAATGACCAAACGAAAGAATCGTGGGTTCTTTGATTAATTCCTGAAAGGCAGTCAAGATGTTGTGCTTTATTTTAAAATTAAAATTGCAAAATTATTTTGATAGATATATGCGAAAGATAGTGACTAGTCGATAAATTAATCATATTCCTTCAATTCACCGAGTTAAAAGTGGTAATAAAAACACAAAAATAAAGCAGATATTGCACACTTTTATGGCCTGTCACGGTACAAATATTTTTTGAGATTTTTGTAGCGAGCCATTCATCCTTCGCGTTTCTATATATATTGAAATGGGCAGATATGTAAACATCGCATGTCATCTCTCATTGAAAATGAGAAATTTCAGCAGTGGCGTATCATATGCCTGTATCGAATCTAAATGTTGCGAAGGCATTTCTTTCTGCAGATTTGTCTAGTAAAGTGTTGTAGAGACTTTGCTGCTGTTTTCTGAAAATTAGAATTTTCAATTATCATGTTAGCACAGACAAACAGACATAACACATTGAACATTTACCCATCAAATTCATCGTCGTTCAAACACTAACGACATCTGTTGATTTCAGTTAGTTGGGCAAATCACGAACCAGGTGGCGGTAGTGAGCAAACGTCAAACTCGAGCAAAAACGATGCGCGCGCCACAAGTGATCGATTGGCCAACTAATGATTATTTGAATTGACCAGTAAATCAGTGAACGATGGAAATTTGACGAGTGTTATGTCTGTTTGTCTGTGATGTTAGGCGTCTTAAGATTGGAGAACGGTTCGGTAAAACTCTTTGATTTCAAGGAGAGGAAAGTAAAAGTTAAATAAGAAAGAACTTTGATTTTTTTCGAATGGATTTTAAAAACTACACAGATTTATTTTGCTTTTCTTAGCTCCTAAATTGTAGCCGAAACAATATAACCAGTGAAAAGGTCCCAATAGGCGTGAACTTGTGCAAGAATTTACTCATACAGTTAATGGAAAATATGCGTTAAATTTGTTCCCATAAGTTAATTTGTTGCTAAATTTGTTAACTAAATTGAAAATTATCGACAAATAAATTGTATTAGGATGAAGAATTGAATTTTTAAAAATTATCCTAGAATTTATTTGAACTGGAAAGTAAGGTTAGTTTGTTGTGATCAGATCGCCGTTTGAAAGCTCGTAGGAATTGTCGGGCCACTGTAATTGTAAGGCAATGAAAATTATTATCATAGCTTTATTAAAGAGGTTTTAAGCCGGAGACTGGTTCGCCTCTTACATCAAAAAAATAATTAAACTAACCAAATTATTTAAACTTAATATTATATACTGTATTCTAGGATCAAAGCAAATCAATAAAGTCCTCAAAGATCATCCTCCATCCAATCAATCAAGCAATAAACCAATCAACCAACCAATCAAGCAATTAATCATTTAGGCAAGCTACCAAAGAACTAACCAAACAATAAACCATTTAGACAACCAACCTACCAAGCAACTACCAATCAAGTAACCAACCATTCAGCCAACTAACAAATCAAGCAGGGGCCATCCTTAGCCGTGCGGTAGGAGGCGCGACTACAAAGCAAGACCATGCTGAGGGTGGCTGGGTTCAATTCCCGGTGCCAGTCTAGGCAATTTTCGGATTGGGAATTGTCTCGACTTCCCTGGGCATAAAAGTATTATCTTAGCCTCATTATATACGAATGTAAAAATGGTAACCTGGCTTAGAAACCTCACAGTTAATAACTGTGGATGTGCTTAATGAACACTAAGCTGCGAGGCAGCTCTGCCCCAGTGTGGGGATGTAATGCCAATAAGAAGAAGAAGAACAAATCAAGCAACCAATCAATCGAGCAACCAAATCACCAATCAACTTTATAAATAAAGAATCAAGTTACCAACTAAACAATCGAGCAACCAATCATTCAAGCCCACTTCCAATCAATCAAGCAAACAATTAACCAATCAAGCAACTAATCAATCTACCAACCCCCCAACTAAGCAACCAACAAATCAATCAAGTAACAAACCAATCAATTTGTTAAGAAAATTATTTTGAACTTTTTAGTGGAATGTCTTCACTTGTCATAAGACGACGACGAGTCGAGTCAAGTACGAAACACTGAAGACGGTTTTATTGTTGGTTGAAATACGTATCTGTCAAGAAACAATTAAGTGGTAGAATTCAATGGGATTGTACAAACTCGTCTTATGACAAGGGAAACCAATCAAGCAATTAAACCAATCAAACAAACAATCATTCTAACCCACTTCCAATTAATCATGCAACCATTAACCAATCTACCAATCAACCAACCAACCATTCAAGCAAGCTACCAATCAACTTCCAACCAATCAAGCAATTAAACATTTAACCAACTAACAAATCAACTAATCAATCAATCAACCAACCAACTAATCAACCAATCAAGCAACCAAAAAACAAATAATCAACTAACTAGCTGACCAAAAAATCAAGCAACCAATAAATCAACCATTTAAGCAAGCTACCAATTAACTAACCAACCAATAAAACAATTAGGCATTCAAGCGAGCTACCAACCAACCATTCAACCAACTAACAAATCAACCAACCAACCACCCAATTATTCAACCATTCAAGCAAGCTATACCAATCAACCAACCAACCATTCAAACAACCTACCAATCCACCAGCCTGTCAACCAACCAATGAAACAACAAACTAATCAAACAACCTACTAATCAATCAAGTAACCCAATCAACTTTTCAAGCAACCAACATGAAAACCATTCAAGCAAACAATAAAACAATCAATCAACCATTCAAGCAAGCTACCAATAAACTAAATTAGGCAACCATCCTATTAAACAACCATCCTATCAAGCATCTTACCAATCAACCAAGCAACCAATCATTCAACCATTCAAGCAAGCTACCAATCAATTAAAAAATAAATCAAGCAACCAATTAACCTATCAAGCAACTAACCAACCAATTAGGCAACCAACCAATCAAACAACCAATCAAGGAAACAATCATTCAAGACCACTTCCAATCAATCAAGCAACCATTAACCAATCAAGCAATTAACGAATCAAACAAGCTATCAATCAACCAACTAACTTATCAAGCAAATAATCATTTCACCAACTAACAAATCAATCAATCAACCAACCAACTAATCAATCAACCATTCAAGCAACCAACAAAACAACTAATCAACTAACAAGCCGACCAACCAAATAACCCACCAATTAAGCAACCAATTAATCAAATCATGCAGCCAACCAATTAACCAACTAACAAATCAAGCAACCAACCAGTCAACCAATCAAGGAACTCACCATTCTACCATTCAAGCAAGCTACGATCAATCAAGCAACTAACCAACTAATAAAGCAATCAAGCAACTTAGCAATCAATTAGGCAACAAACCAATCAATTAATTTATCGAGCTGAGTCGATTGATGTATTATGTGGATTTCCGGATATCCTATTAAAAGTTCATTTTTAAGTGATCCTAAGATATGTATTCGTAATAATTAAGGGCCCTCCTTAGCCGTAAGGTAAGACTCGCGGCTACAAAGCAAGACCATGTTGAGGGTGGCTGGGTTCGACTCCCGGTGCCGGTCTAGGCAATTTTCGGATTGGAAGCAATTCTCGTCCAAATATTTTATATTGTACGGGAAAACTTGCAAAACATGACCTGAAGCTCCAAGCGGTCACTCCGCCGACAAAAGGGATTACGATCATCGACGCCTTGTAAAACATCTTCATTAAAAATTGTATACTTTTTCCGCCTCTTGGTTGATTATTTCAAAGAAAATCCGAATACGGTAAAACGTTCCAGGTAATTCTGAGTAGACGAGCGTGATCGGGGGAGCGTTACAAAAAATGTTTCTTCCTATATATATCGCAATAGTCTGAATGTGTGTTCTATTCTTACCCATCAAAAACAACAAAGAGAATGACACAATTCCGCAAAAGTAAAGGTGCTCTACAAATCGGACATCCACTTTTGCGTACAATCCACCTACACCATACACACAGGCGCTTCCGCTGTCGTTGCTGGTGGGCAGGGTTCTCCGCCGATTGGCGTTCGTGATACTCCTGGAAGAAGGGCGCAATGCACAAGTTCGTATGGCACTCGGGACAGTGGTACTTGGTTTTCCGTCGCAGTATCCTCCTTGTGTTCCAGCAGAAATTGCAACCCAGCGCGGGACCCTCCTGTACCACCGGACAGTGGCTAGACCGTTGGCTATCCAGGCCGGGTATTTTTCCTTCGATCGGCTGCTCATCTGTATCATTGCCGTAAAAAACCGTTCATAAGTTTACCTTATGGACTAGGATGAACTTTGGGATGAAGCAGAGTCATAGTGAACGCGTATGTGAATTATAAGGTAAGCATAACAAAATCATATAATTGCCTTATGAAATGTCATAAGCCTGTCTAATGGAATTCATACCATCGCAGCATGAATACATTTATGTGAAATATAGGTGATTTCTGGAATTTAAATATTAGAATAATAAAAAATAATCGCAAACTGCTGAAAATTTATTTATTGAGCAATATAAAACATATTTGTCATAAGACCAACGAATTTTGGTTATATTCTATAACGGTGGTTTATAATTTTGTGAAAAAGTTCCCCATAGAAATATTGATTTTGAATCATAGTTTGTCTAAATCATTTTCAAAGTTTTCTCAGTTGAAAATGCGCTTGTTATAAAGATAACCAAAGCATTACCTCAATACGTAAAGTGATAATAGTGCTTTGATAAATTTCCAGTACATCGAAGAATGGTTATCCATAGCAGCAATTGTATGTAAATTGAAGTCGGATAAATCTACCTTCGTGATGTCGTTGATATGCTCATTTTGGTTTATGGCGTTTTTTTTACGGCTAACATTCTCAATCCAATTCGATGAATTGACTCGAAAGTGTTACGGCTAGTTTGAGGATCTCTGCACCAAATGTATCTTCAGCAAACACCTCGGCAAACACCACATGCCGAAACCAATTTATCGAGCTTTGAATAACTTGTAGCTGGTCAGCAATTAATTTATAACGATTCCTTTTGAGAAAACCTCGAGCGCCTTGCCATTGAATACAACACCAGCAAAAGTGATGCAAACCAAAATTCCTCATTGATGATGTTATAGGCCACTAAGTTCAGTTTTTTCATGCCAATCATTTACGTTCAGGTTGACGATATGCTATACTAATTGATGCTCCACAAATCTTGTAACCGTTCGGATGCATGTAGTACAAATTAATATTTTCTTCTGATGAAAACCGAACAGCGAACAGTTTAACATATAGTTGTTTCTGCTCTTCATCATTCTACGACATTATCCGATATTCATATAGCTATTGCTCGGTTACAGCTCCATCGAGGTCATCTCAGAGTTTCTAAACAGAATATATATTGCCATTAACTGCAAGTCAGTCCTATCTGTACATGGACACCATATCCAGATAAGTCTGACTTGCGGTTAGCGGCAGTATAGCTATGCACTCGCTAAACTGTTTTCTTACAGTCCTGTTACTCTACTCTGAAGTGTATTCTACTGATGACTACATATTGCAGAATGAACTTTGTGCTTTCCGTCTAATCGGCTCTAGACTCTTCTGAGACTAAAACATACTGAGCTTGGTGTTGCATGTTTCCGTACGAGTTGTTTTCTACGGTGAAGATATGCGCTGGTTGCTCACCAATGAAATCATTCCCTGGATCTATAGTTATCAGAATGAATCTGGAAAGTCTGCAAAAGTTGTTAGGAAAACGTGGGTTATCATTTCAATCCCTATAATTATGCTAGGCTTTATAATTTTACATTAAGTTGTCGTTGTATTGGATGAGCAAGTTGTGCACAATTTTAGCTAGATCATGTTCTCCACACTCAGCATGGACAAGGTATGCTTTGATACGCCACTCTAATGAAATCCACAGCGCATTTCCATTGTTATCTCAGACCTGAATACGGTAGCCTAAAGTATCCGACCCCGATAGTAATATCAAATTCACGTTCAATAACGGTTTCATATGTAGTCGCCCTAAAAATTTAATAAATGAAAAACAACTAGAAATATATTTAATAAAAATATATAAGTTGAAGTGAAGTTGGAAATAAACGAAATCTCATTTTCTACGTTCAAGTAGAATATGTACCACATTTTATTACAATTACTTTGCTATCACTTTAATCGTGGTTAGTGCAGATGTTTTTCTGCTTGCAGTGGAAAGTGATTGTAAATAGCATAATTTCCTCCCATTTCCCTTTCTTTGAATAGTAGTGACGTGGCAGGCGCTAACCTTAAACAATTTTACCAGTACTTGTACATTGAAGATGAGCGCTAGTTCCAAAGAAAACATCTCTTGGTTCTCTGTGCAATAACAGCTGGTCTGGCCATAATGAAGTACTTAGCTAATGTGTCGACAAACATTCAAAACTCATCTGCTGGTCTTGACTTTCAAAAGCAAAAATCGAAAGTTCATCGCAAGTTTAAACCAGGTTACCGGGAACACTTCCGGACGAGGCCGATGTATCCCAAGGGAACCAAGTTCCCGGAACCATGTACTGGTGATCCAGTCGTAAGAAAACTGACTTCTGATACATTCTGGGCACTTTCGCTCATATCTATAGTTTTATGAATCTGACCAGGTTGACACCATGGTCAAGTACCATAATCTATAGACATGATGACCCTTCTTCTCTGAAAGTTTCATGGCAATCGGACATAAAATGAGTCCAAATGGATTATTTCAGTTTTCATTTATAGGTCAGACCGAAAGAAAATCTTCAAAATAGATGTTTACCATTTAATTGACGCCAGTTGTATTGTAGTACCAGCAAAATTTATAAGTTTATTCGTATTTTTTCTAGTCTACGGGAAACCATAAAACTATGAATCAAGTCAATTACTGAATTAAAAAACAAACTTGTTGAATAATTAATTAAAACAAATTCGCCACCGTGTCATTAACAATAACAATATGTCAGACATAAGGAGCCTTCCTTAATTAGTCGTGCGATAAGACGCGCGGATGCAAAGCAAGACCATGCTGAAGGTGGCTGGGTTCTTTCGACTTCCTTGGGCATAAAGTATCATCGTATTAGCCTCATGATATACGAATGCAAAAATTGTAACATGCAGGCTACTTACATCCTATTGTTTACCCAATCGCCAGATCGAAGCCAGGATGTCTTGGGCACTATTTTTTTCAATGATGACAGCGGGCTTGTCACAGGCTCGGTAACATGGCTTAGAAACCTCACAGTTTATAACTGTGGAAGTGCTGAATGAATACTGCGAGGCGGCAATGTCCCAGTGGGGGATGTAATGCCAGTAAGAAGAAGAATCAGACAAGAATTCATACAAATCTCGTCATTTTTAGGCAGGTATCTTGGAATGTTCACGGAGCGTCTAGCACTTGATTGAAATCCGTTCCAGCACTAGCCATCTGTTTTAGCTCAGTCAGTGAGAGAATGGTCTTGTTCCAAACTGGTCTGCTTCATTTCGGCATCGTTCATTTGGCGATTTGGCTGTAGATTCCCAAAATCGTCGCTGTATACATCTATCATACTGTACCGCAGGATGGCGTCTCGAGCGTGCTGAAGAGTTGTTTCTGTTTTAAAATACATCCTGGCCCTAGCTTGTGAGAGGCGTACCAAACCCTTAAGCTGATGGTTAGTTACCGAAATAGAATCCATTTCCTGCTGGTCCCGACGTATTTCGACGTAAAAATGTCTAATTACTTATGTCGCATCTTCCGTCAATTTGGGATATACCACAAAGATGCACCGTATGCATATCTTTACGGTATGTATTTCTGAATAAGTTTCACCTACAAAAAAATCAGTTTTTCATTGGCTATGATTTTCAATTGCTCGTGAAGAGGTGCTCCATGTTGTGATCTACGAATAGTTATTGTGCCCATTCCGGTTAGAAGAGCCTGAAACCCTGCACTCTGTGTTTGTTGTCCGTTTCTGATGCCGTATAGTCGTTGAACGTAGCTGCTAGCAAGTTGTCCAGATGGGCATTCGGTCGATCAAGTTGAATGAAAACCAAGACAAGAAAGCTGGTTTCATTATAGGAGACTGACTAAGATACAAGGGTAGTGAACAAATAACTCCTTCTTTAGCCACGCCTAAAACTTGCTACTCCATGGCTTCCAACAATATCTGATGGTTTTCGAACAATTTATCTAATTCATTGATACAACGAGCATCCTGATCTGCCAGTACTCTTTTCAAGTATTCTCGTGAGCCTTTTTCTGTTCAAACTTCAAACAGCCACCGTCAGTCCAGCATTAGTGGTACTATTCTCACATACGAAAATGCCCCTTGGGGACACTTTTGCACATGATTGCAAAATTCAGCCTTTTCCGCCTACCTCCAAATAAGTCAAGTTATAGTCCAGACTACATTATTTCAGGCCGTTGATTATAGGACATAAAGAACAGAACGGGCATGACTTCAATCGAATCGAACGAATAGCCTCCATATCAAAGTAAGAGAATTCTGCAACTTGATGCAATTCCGTCAGTGAGTTTTTGTTGCTGTGAATAGTAACTGCTTACATTTTATACATATTGGCAGTATTTTGAGCCTTTAGATTATTTTCCTCCTGGAGACGATCCTTTAAAATTCCAGTGCTTGTCACGTCATGGTCCGGACAAACGGCATCCACTAACTTATAAGTGAGCTCCACCACGATTGTTTTAGGAACCTGGCGAAGTCCCAAACGAGCACCAAGCATGGATTCCTGCAGTCGCAGGATTTGAAAGGCCTCTGTTTGCGTTAAAATAGATAATAGCAGGGGGATAAAACTACTCATTGCTTTACATCCTTCTCGACATGCCATATTGGCCGTATAGCTTGCAGTTCCTATTCTCTAGCTTGTGCATGGCACAATAAGCAACGGAACGTATTGATTAGGTATCTGAAAAAATAAAAAAAACATGTTTTAGGAATATTTACTTGGATTTTTCTGCAATGTAGACGATCCTTCACAATATGCTGAATCAATTAAAAAAAGTCTTTGGCACTTGAAAATTAAGGAAACAGAACCACTTACCATCCTGGGGTAGATAAACAAAGTTTCCATCCTGGATACTCGCACCGCCAACTAGGTTTGTGCACCCACGGTTCTTTTTTTAGCATAACCGATAGTGAATAGTCGCTGGATTGCAAAACACTTGGCGACTGTGCGGAAGGCGTGTCACGTTCATTTAGGTTTATCTGCATCGCCGCGGCGTATATCCGTGGACCGTACGGTCGCCCAGACAGAATCCACAAAGTCATCGTAAATACTGGTACCATGGTTGGATTTTTGTTATTAGGGCATCTTCACCGTCACTATGAAATGAAAAATGTTAGAATTTTTTGTTACAAAGAAAGTAGCAAATTTAGTAGTTTGTATATAATTATAGGTATGGTACTTGTACTGGCAACCGCACTTCCCGATAAATGGTGCTGGTGCTGCTGTTGGAGCGATTCCATATCGGAAACGAGAACAACCGTTGGACTCGATGTGCGATCGGTTTTCAGGTGGATTTGTCGGATTTGTGGAATTGGGGGTACGGGTGTCGACGGTCCATCGTCCGAATCGGTTTTCATAGAGAAGGCCGGCGTTAGATAGTGGGTGGACCCACTGCTACTGGTGACCAGGGTCAACGGAGTTGAGCTTTGTGTGGTGGGTATGACGAAATAGCCTGAAACGCCTTGGCAACAATGGGTGGGAGTGTTGTTTGTCATGTCATGTACTTGCAAGATATGGCTGCTGAGATACGGTGAGATGATGTCCACCGTGAGAACGATCCGCGGGTGCTGATCGCGCTTCCGGTGGAAACGATACGGCCGGCGATGTTGGAATGATCGGTTCGGAAATTTGCTAAATGATGGTGCGCCGGAATCGTCAATAGGTTTTGCGGGTACATGTTCGTTACGTCCAGCGTGTCCAAGTCGGACCCGTACTGCTGACCGGACGAGGATGAGTCACTTCCTTTCTTTATCCGCTGCTGGCGGATCAGTAGACGACCTCGTTTAAATAACTTTTAAATAAATAAAAAAGAATAACCGAAAAAGTTGTTGCTGTGCGGCACGCGAGGGAAAAACTGAAAAACATAACAAAAACATAAACAAAAATGAAAATGTCAAATGTTGTCAAACTGACGTGGTTCGAATTGAGGGGCTTCTCAATGGTCGAGTGATTGTAATAATTGTAATCCGTCACTCCCCAGGGGTATATAGTGGTGCCCGGAAAATGGCCACCCTCCGTCTATGTATTCGTCAATGATGTTAATATGCATTAAAATTCAGACGTTACGTCGATTTTTTGGTACATCGCTTCAATTACGTCGATGGATATTGCATTATTTTTTGCTGTGTAGATTTTTTTTTGCCAAAGCCAAATAAGTTCAATAATCGGCACCGAAATGCCTTGGATGTACATGATTGAGAATATGTATGCACGCTCGTCCGGCTGAACTCAATTTTGAGTCGCTTTAACTCAAAATAATAACTTCTTCAGAGACGTCAAACGCTGAGTAACTGAGAATTATTATTTTGAGTTAGTTTGACTCATTCTGCATAAATCGAAGCAGAACTAAAAAATGTGTTCACAGTGAAAAATTCAAGAAGTCCAACGGTCGATGATAGAAACTTCATGTAAGTTTTAGCGAGTTTTAAAACCCTAAAGTTTCAACCAAATTGAATATTTTGTTTTGTTTCGTAGCCGAACTAAAACCATGAAGCAACAATCCAACTATTCAGACAAGGTATTCTTGTTTCCATATGAATCTTTACTTATCAAGTATTTTGAAAATTGTAATTGTAGGACTTTGGCGACGGCCCTTGTAAACTACGTCAGATATCAGCATCAGTGATCGCTATTACGACATCCAGATGTTGTTTAATGCAGATATGAAGGTTCAAAGGAGGTTTGGGCAGAGGTCCACGGTTAGAACCCTAACTAACGACCTTTAAGCAGCCCGCGGCAGCTATTTTATTTTAGGAACGTTTTTATTATTATTTTATTATATGTAGTAATCAGAATATGTATTTGTTGTATGTATATATGATGTAATTCAATTTATATTTGATAATAAATGTATGTGCTCTGTTTTCGAATTAATTCATTTTTGACTGAGGAGCAAGATTGTTTTTCTCGATTTGACAAACTCAAAATCCTATATATCCGATTTTGTGAATTTGAGTTGAAGCAACCCAAAATTAAATATCCTCCTCCGTTACTCAAAATTGAGTTCGATGGCCTTAACTCAATTTTGTCTTGAGCCAGTTTTTACGATTTTGAGTTAAACTGACCCAAAATTGAGTTCAGCCGGACGAGCGTGTGTATGTTTGTTGCCGGTGTGCTCGAAGGTGAGTTAAATACATATTTCAAATTAGTGACATGGTGATAGAGACCGTCACTATCACGGCTTGAGATCGACGGGTGCTGAGGTTGCCACCTGGAAGTCGATGTTGTGTGTTTTGAAACGCATTGCGCGTTAGCAGAAGTTTGAGCGTTCTCAATAGTTCTTATTCCCCTTCATGTTTTGCTCAATTGCGAGCCGGGGGATGCGGACTAGAGGAAGGATTTGTGAAATACTATATGACATGACACCCAAGATGACACCTATCCCCACACTACCTGAGAACCTCCTCAGGTATCCTAATGCAGGTTTTCATTAACCCTTTCTCAAGAAAAAAAAAGTGTTTGTTTTTGTGTATCTCTTTTGTATCCTTTCATCACATCGTTTTGCCTTTTCTCATCTGACTTGACTTGTCAAATTTTGACATATGCTTGAAAGGAATATCTGGAAATATAAAGGGTTAGAAACAGATATTGCCTGATTTTCTCAAAATTGCACGCGGCGAACCTTTCATGAAAGGTACCGCCGCGCTTTCTGCACCCCGTTTACTTGATTCTTATGGATGAATAGCATTGCGGTGTATCGTTTGTCGCGGCCGTACCTTTCGACAGTCATTCGCCGCGTGAAGTTTTGTGCAAGTACCCATTTGGGAACATTACAAACGCCGCGCAGTGTATCATATCTAGAAAATCAAAAGATATTTTAGTTACTAGATAAAGATTGTCGCTACTGTTCCCTTTGTTCTGCTGTCCGAAACCTGGGTATGTACCTGTCAAATCGTATGGATTTTCCTTCTTTGACATT
This sequence comes from Armigeres subalbatus, assembly GCF_024139115.2. Lineage (NCBI taxonomy): Eukaryota > Metazoa > Arthropoda > Insecta > Diptera > Culicidae > Armigeres > Armigeres subalbatus. The sequence goes on from NC_085141.1 coordinate 147,555,488, forward strand.
TAGCTCCCCTATCCTCGCCAGCAAAAGATGTTCCGGACAGCGACGACAGCGACAATCTTTATCTAGTAACTAAAATATCTTTTAGAAAATCTGACAATATTAAAAGGATAGATGAAGAAAGTGCACGCTTAGACGAATTTGATAGGATATTTTACAAAGTGTTAAGTTTGATAGGGTTTTTGGCGATTTTTTCCAAAAAGGCGGAAGTGTCGTGCCCCTTGGAAAACTTTTAAATACGTACACTATTGCGCAGATTTCGCCTTATTAGACCCCTGCGCGCAAATTATTTGCGTGAATATTTTCCCCGTGTCACAAACAAAAATTAATTAACACTGTTTACTGTTTGTTTGAGTAAACAAAAACACGTGTGTCCGATAAATAACAACATAATAAAACAATTACAAAGATACTTTGAATGTATTGGTGTGCACGCTATTTCACTAGATTTGTATTAATCATTTCGAATGAATTATATTCAAAAGTTTATTAGATTCTACACTCGATTCTACACGTAAAAAATTTTAAAGTTATTTATTATTAAGATTTCTTATATTTTTTGGCCAAAGCAGGCGCCTAAGGATATCCCAAGTAACCATAAGCATTAATTAAGCCGTTAAGCCATTAAGCCGTTAAAATCGACTTTATTTCGGCTCTATAGTCGCAATAAAACCCTTTCAGCAGAGCTAATAAGACCTAAAATATTCTTTAGTGCTGCTCAAAAGCCGCTTTTGGCGAATTATTTGGCTGGTATAGTGCTTGCCCCTACCTATTTTTCCACGCCTATGCCAAAATGTCAAAATTTTTAGACGAGTTGGAACGGAACAAAAAAAAATGAAATGGAAAATACTTGTTTACACATTCTGATGCATTCTTTCTCTTTTATTCCTATTGGGGATTCAAATTTTTTGCTAATTTAATTTAACTCCGGACTTGAACGCTTGGAGCTGTGTATGATGCTTTTTGTTTAGGTTGATCGCTTACTTTACCATGTGATCCAACACGGATCTGCATGGATGTATTCGCATGTACAACATGTGATAGATTTAGTTCGGAAAAGGTATTGGAGGGTAACCGCCCCTTCGGTGGGGTTTGATCCACGACCCCAGTTCGCATGACAGGTGCTTTCCCTACTAAGCTACGAAGGACCTCCGTCGTCCACCGCAGCTTAGCGGGTACTGATGAAACCAAATTCCCAGCACCAGGTACCAGCCGATCTCTCGCAATACATTTTCAGAACTAACTCTCTCAAATGTATTTTTGTACACAATGTCAACCAAGTAGGATGAGTATTTAATATTGTCCGGCTCCTACACACTTGCTTCATCAGCAACGGCGCTCAATGAAGTAGGGTTGTGTGAGGTTGTGCCAGTTTGGTCGTCAGATCCCAACACGACCACACAAGCGAAGAGAGATCGCCACTCGAGATCAGTACATTCAAAGTTAATTGCCTATATGCCGGGTATTAAGCCACCCGGAGTGGAAATTAATTACTATGTCTGAAACTTGATTATGCATATGTACAACATGTGATAGATTTAGTTCGGAAAAGGTATTGGAGGGTAACCGCCCCTTCGGTGGGGTTTGATCCCACGACCCCAGTTCGCATGACAGGTGCTTTCCCTACTAAGCTACGAAGGAACCTCCGTCGTCCACCGCAGCTTAGCGGGTACTGATGAAACCAAATTCCCAGCACCAGGTACCAGCCGATCTCTCGCAATACATTTTCAGAACTAACTCTCTCAAATGTATTTTTGTACACAATGTCAACCAAGTAGGATGAGTATTTAATATTGTCTCATCCTTTAATAATCCTTTCGAAATTCTAAAGAAAATCCTTTCGGGATTCGGACAGAAATCGTTTCGAGACTCCGACGTAAATCGATTCGGGAATTCTTTTGGGATTCCGACGGGAATCCATTCTAGATTCCGAGGGGAATCCATTCGGTATTCCGACGGGAATCGTTTCGGGATACCGATAAGAATCCTTTCGGGATACCGACGCGAATCCTTTCGGGATACCGACGGGAATCCTTTTGGGATTCCGACATGAATTCTTTCGAGATTCTGAAGAGAATCCTTTGGGGATTCTAAAGAAAATCCTCTGGGGATTCTGAACAGAATCCTTGGGGATTTTTAACAGAATTCTGTGGAGATTCTGTATAGAATCCTTTGGGGATTCTGAACAGAATTCTTTGGGGATTCTAAACAGAATCCTTTGGGGATTCTAAACAGAATCCTTTGGGGATTCTGGAGAGAATACTTCGGGATTCTGGAGAGAATACTTTCGAGTTGCTGGAGAGAATTCTTTCGGGTCTCTGGAGAGAATCGTTTCGAGATTCTGGAGAGAATACTTTCGGGATTCTGGAGAGAATACTTTCGAGATTCTGGAGAGAATTCTTTCGGGATTCAGACTGGAATCGATTCGGGATTTCGACGGGAATCCACTCGGGATTCCAACGGGAATCCATTCGGGATTCCAACGGGAATCCTTTTTGAGATTCCAAAGGGAATCCTTTCGAGATTCCGACGGGAATCCTTTCGGGATACCGAAGGGAATCCTTTCGGAATACCGAAGGGAATCCTTTCGGAATACCGAAGGGAATCCTTTTGAGATTTTGAAAAGAATACTTTTGAGATTCTGAAAAGAATCCTTTCGGGATTCTGAAGAGATTTTTTTTCGGGATTCTGAAGAGATTTTTTTAGAGATTCTGAAGTGAATTCTTTCGGGATTCTGATCAAAATCCATTGGAGTTTCTAAAGAGTATTCTTTCGGGATTATGGAGACAATCCTTTCTGGATTCTGGAGACAATCTTTGCAGGATTCTGGAGATATTCCTCTCGAGATTCTGGAGAGAATTTTTTGGGGATTCTGAGGAGAATCCTTTGGTGATTCTAAGGAGAATCCTTTGGGGATTCTGAGGAGAATCCTTTGGAAATTCTGAGGAGCATCCTTTGGGGATTCTGAAGAGAATCCTCTGGGGATTCTGAAGAGAATCCTCTGGGGATTCTGAAGAGAATCCTCTGGGGATTCTGAAGAGAATCCTCTGGGGATTCTGAAGAGAATCCTCTGGGGATTCTGAAGAGAATCCTTTGGGATTCTGAAGAGAATCCTTTGGGGATTCTGGAGAGAATCCTTTGGGGATTCTGAAGAGAATCCTTTGGGGATTCTGAAGAGAATCCTTTGGGGATTCTGAAAAGAATCCTTTGGGGATTCTGAAGAGAATCCTTTGGGGATTCTGGAGAGAATCCTTTGGGGATTCTGGAGAGAATCCTTTCGGGATTCTGGAGAGAATCCTTTCGGGATTCTGGAGAGAATCCTTTCGGGATTCTGGAGAGAATCCTTTCGGGATGCTGGAGAGAATCCTTTCAGGATTCTGGAGAGAATCCTTTCGGGATTCTGGAGAGAATCCTTTCGGGATTCTGAAGAGAATGCCGTCGAGATTCTGGAGAGAATCCTTTTGGGATTCTGAAGAGAATCCTTTTGGGATTCTGAAGAGAATCCTTTTGGGATTCTGAAGAGAATCCTTTTGGGATTCTGAAAAGAATCCTTTTGAGATCCATTCGGGATTCCGACGGGAATCCATTCGGGATTCCGACGGAAATCCTTTCGGGATTCCGACGGGAATCCATTCGAGTTTCCGACGGGAATCGTTTCGGGGATTCCGACGGGAATCGTTTTGGGGATTCCGACGGGAATCGTTTCGGGTATTCCGGCGAGAATCGTTTTGGGATACTGAAGGGAATCCTTTTGAGGTCTTAAAGGAAACCTTTCGATACCGACGAGAATCGTTTTGGGATACTGAAGGGAATCCTTACGAGATTTTGAAAAAAAATACTTTTGAGATTCTGAAGAGAATCCTTTCGGGATTCTGAAGAGATTTTTTTTTCGGGATTCTGAAGAGAATCTTTTCAGTATTCTGAAGAGAATCCTTGCGGGATTCTGAAAAGAATCTTCTCTGACGTCTGAAGAGAATCCTTTCGATTCTGAAAAGAATCCTTTCGAAATAATGAAGAGAATCCTGTCAATATTCTGAAGAAAATACTTTCAGGAAGAATCTCCTTTGGAATTCCGGAAGTATCCCTTTTGGAGTCCCTGAAGGCTCCCTTTTGGAGTCCCTGAAAGATCCCTTTTCGAATGCTTTCCCTTTGGAATCCCGGAAGGATTTCCTTTGGAATCCCGGAAGGATTCCCTTTGGAATCCCAGAAGGATTCTTTTTGAATCCGGAAGGATTCCTTTGGAATCCCAGAAGGATTCCTTTGGAATCCGGAAGGATTCCCTTTGAATCGGAAGGATTCCTTTGAATCCGGAAGGATTCCTTTGGAATCGGAAGGATTCCCTTTGGAATCGGAAGGATTCCTTTGGAATCGGAAGGATTCCCTTTGAATCCCGGAAGGATTCCTTTGAATCCGGAAGGATTCCCTTTGAATCAGGAAGGATTCCTTTTGAATCCCGGAAGGATTCCTTTGGAATCCGGAAGGATTCCTTTGAATCCTGAAGGATTCCTTTGGAATCCCGGAAGGATTCCTTTGGAATCGGAAGGATTCCCTTTGAATCCCGGAAGGATTCCCTTGAATCGGAAGGATTCCTTTGGAATCCCGGAAGGATTCCTTTGGAATCCGGAAGGATTCCCTTTGGAATCCCGGAAGGATTCCTTTGGAATCCGGAAGGATTCCTTTGGAATCGGAAGGATTCCTTTGGAATCCCGGAAGGATTCCTTTGGAATCCCGGAAGGATTCCTTTGAATCCCGGAAGGATTCCCTTTGGAATCCGGAAGGATTCCTTTGGAATCGGAAGGATTCCTTTGGAATCCGGAAGGATTCCTTTGGAATCCGGAAGGATTCCTTTGGAATCCCGGAAGGATTCCCTTTGGAATCGGAAGGATTCCCTTTGGAATCCCGGAAGGATTCCCTTTGAATCCGGAAGGATTCCTTTGGAATCCCGGAAGGATTCCTTTGGAATCCCGGAAGGATTCCCTTTGAATCCCGGAAGGATTCCTTTGGAATCCGGAAGGATTCCTTTGGAATCGGAAGGATTCCTTTGGAATCGGAAGGATTCCTTTGGAATCGGAAGGATTCCTTTGGAATCGGAAGGATTCCTTTGGAATCCCGGAAGGATTCCCTTTGGAATCCCGGAAGGATTCCTTTGGAATCCCGGAAGGATTCCTTTGGAATCGGAAGGATTCCCTTTGGAATCCCGGAAGGATTCCCTTTGGAATCGGAAGGATTCCCTTTGGAATCCCGGAAGGATTCCCTTTGGAATCCCGGAAGGATTCTCTTTGGAATCCCGGAAGGATTCTCTTTGGAATCCCGGAAAGATTCTCTTTGGGATTCCGGAAGGATTATTTTTTTGAGTCGCAGAAGAATTTTTGTTGAGTCGCAGAAGGATTATTTTAGGGATCCCGGAAGAATTCTATTTGAGATCTCTGAAAGATTGTCTTTGGAATTCCGGAAGGATTATCTTTGATCCCTGTTCGGATCTCGAAAAAACTGGTTTTTGTAGCAGCTTTGTTGTTGCAGCTCAAAACTGAAAATGTTCTGTTTTTAATAATTGTCAACCATTTTGTGTTTCATTTCAACTTACATGAGTAGTTTTTTCCTCCTTCCAATACAATACAATTATTCCTACTCCGCTTCTAATTCTGTAAGCTAAATACACATTTCTTTATAATACACTCCTTCCAGTAGCTTTTCTAAAAATACCTTCCGCTAATTTACTAGCAACAACCGATTTAATTCAACTCAATCACTTTATCCAAATTCTAATTAACAATTTATTTCCTTTTCAGGTTTCCCAGCAGTTCACCGTAGTAGCATCAATATACAAATCGCCGTAATAAATCAACAGCCTCCAATCTTGTTTGTTTTTATTTTTACCTTCCATGAATTCACCTACCAAATTGATCCACCCAATTCACCAACCATCACGCCGTGTTGCCAAGTGCCGCAACAGCCCCTCCCGTAACTCTGGCGAAGGGTCCTTTAAACGTAGACAGATGTTCCGTCTCCTATCTCAGGCACTGCAATTTTTGCCACGGCTCGCCTATACAACTTTCCGCCGGCTCGAACTACCACTTGACGGACTCTACCATCAGCTCCTTTGAAAATTTCTTCCACTATTCCCCGGATCCAGCTTCTTCTGTTCGCCTCATCTGCCATATACACCAGATCACCTACGTGTACTAAACCTTGCTCTTCTCTCCACTTTGCTCTTAAGTTTATCGTTGGCAAATACTCCTTCACCCAGCGTTTCCACAGCTTATCAGCAAGCACTTGAGATCTCTCGTATTGATTTCGCAACGCTGCAGCTTCATTCCCTTGGGGTAGCCTTCCGTCTCTTTCGCACGATGGATACCCAAGCAAAAAATGGTTCGGAGTTAATGCTTCTGGGTCCGTGTTTTCCTTCGAAACGAATGTCAAAGGTCTTGAATTGATAATTCCTTCTGCTTCAGCCAACACAGTCTCCAGAACCTCATCCGACAGTGAACGACCGTCTTGTAACTCGTACACAGCTTCCTTCACCGACCGGACCAATCTTTCCCACACTCCCCCATGTGTGGGGCTGCGGAGGTTGAAATTCCACCTCGTTCTCGCGTTCGTGAAATTTTCACTGCACTCTTCCTCAATCTTCTCCAACTCCTTACTCGCTCCAACGAAGTTAGTGCCATTGTCCGAGAAAAACTCTAGCGGACTCCCTCGTCGACACACAAACCTTCGAATTGCCATTAGACAGGATGTCGTAGAAAGACTTTTAACAACCTCTAAATGAACTGCCCTGGTCGTGAAACAAGTGAACAAAGCCACCCACCGCTTTTCGCTGCGCCGACCGACTGTGACTGTAATCGGACCGAAATAGTCAACACCCGTGTATGTGAAGGGTCGCAGGAACGGTGTCACCCTTTGCACTGGTAGTGGTGCCATCTTTGGCACGGCCGGATGGCATTTGTACACCTTACACCATACGCAGTTTCGCATTACCTTCACCACCTCAACTCTAATCTTTGGAATACAGAATCTCTGCATCAGCTCATTTACCACGGCTTCTCGATGTCCATGCCCCAACTGCCGATGATAATGCTCGATCAGTCGTGATGTTATCAAGTGTCCCCTAGGCAGAATTATGGGAAACCGCATTTCAAATGGAAGAAACTCGGCTTGAGCTGTTCGACCATCTACACGAATTACATCCTTATCGTCCAGGATTGGTGAAAGCTTATAAAGAGGACTTCGCTTCTCGATCTTCGCGTTGCACTCACCGTTGTTATCCCGCAAACGGCGCAAAATACATATTTCGTCTGCGAATGCTTCCCATTGCGCTTGTTGCCACAATATCTCCTCCGCGCGCTGGAACTCTTCTCTCTGCAGGCCCATTCGTACCGCATTCACCTTATGTTGGTAATTGAAGTTCCGCAGAGCTCGAATCGTTAGTATTGCCTGATTCTGCACTTTTCTGCGTAGGTTTGCCACAAACCGTATGACTAACGCTACAGTTCGTACTATCACATTCCACTTTGAGATCCTGGACACATTTATGAATTGGAATTCCGTTTCCGTTCTATGGAACAAGCAAGCGGCTCGAAACTCTTCTGGGACGTTCGGTTCTACTACTGCGTCACTGGGCCACTCGCTCTCGGGGCGATACAAGAATGCTGGTCCTCTTTGCCATACGGTACTCGTCTGTAGGAGCGATTCTTTAGACCACTTCGTCAGCTTATCGGCAACGTTAAGTTTCGTCGGAATCCACCTCCAATCAGGGACCTTTGTTCGCGAGACGATATCGCCAATACGGAATGCGACGAACTGACGATACTTTCGCGCATCAGATGTTATCCACGAACGTACAGTTCGTAAGTCAGTCCAGAAGAATAGTCTTTTTACCTGTAGATTGTGACTTGTCAGTATTGTATCCTTAAGCCGGGCTCCCAACACCGCAGCCATCAGTTCCAAACGTGGGATAGAATGCGGCTTAATTGGAGCAACCTTGGAACGGGCTTGAACTAGCGAACAACGAGGAACCCCAGCTGCCGATATTCGGAAATAACCAACAGCCCCGTACGCGTTCTCACTCGCATCCACAAAAATGTGAAGTTGAAGTGAGTCGTAATCTAGCAAAGCACCATTTCCGAAGTAATATCGAGGAATACGAACTGCTGCCACATCGTTCAGACACGCCGTCCATCGAATCCACCTTGCCATCGCCTCTTCGTCGATCGTGTCATCCCAATTGCACCCGCTTCTCCAAAGATCCTGAACTATAATACGCCCATGGATTGTGAATAAGGCTAGTAATCCAAGGGGATCAAAAAAGCTCATCACACAACTTAACACAATCCGTTTTGTCGGCCGATGGCCACCGATCAAGAATGGCTGCAGGTCTTCTCTGATTTGCGTTGAGAACGTGAACACATCTTGTCTGGTATTCCACACAAGTCCCAGTACTCGCTGAAACTCCGTCTCTTTATCTCGGTGAAAGTGAATCTCCTGACTTGTTTGACGTTCTCCCAACTTCACCAGTACTTCTTCTGCATTTGAAACCCAGTTTCTAATTTGGAATCCTCCACGGGAGTGGATATCTCTAACGTCTTCAGCTTGCTTGACTGCTTCCTCTACGGTATCTGCGCTGTCGAAATAGTCGTCGACGTAATGCTTCTTCACTACTGCTTCTACTGCTCTTGGATACTCCTTGGTGAACTCCTTCGCGTTCTTTTGCATAATGTACAACTTTACTTGGTGAGCTCCAAAAATGGCACAGTACATCACGTACACTTCTCCTCCAAATAGAAAGCGCTGCGCTTTACGATCCTCAGGACGAATTCTCACTTGGTGGAACATCTCGCGAATGTCGCCACCGAACCCTATCCTTCGCTCACGGAACTGGCTTATCACTGACGGCAGGGAAACCAGCAGATCCGGACCCTTCAGCAATGCGGAATTCAAAGAAACGCCTTGCACAGCGGCCGCTGCATCCCAGACTAAACGCACTTTTCCTGGCTTTTTTGGATTCAGTACGATGTTTAACGGTAGATACCACGCCTTATGTCTCTCTGTGGTTTGTAGCTCCTGCTTTGTCGCTTTGTGGCAATATCCCTTCTCTATGTACTCCTCCATTTGCCTCTGTACATTCTGCTGCAGCATCGGGTTTCTTGCTAACCGCTTCTCCAGACTCTTCATCCTCTTCTCTGCCATTCCGTAACTATCTGGAAATTTGATATCTGCCTCCCTCCACAGTAAGCCGGACTGAAAGCGTTGACCGATGCGCACTGTTGTTCCTTCAAGTATCTCCCTGGCTCTCCGATCGTCGTCTGACTCAGGTATTACGTCCACCATGACTGCCGAATCTTCCACCACGTAATGCGACTTCAAAATCCGATAAAGTTCTTCATTTGACACACTAGCGCATGTGTGGTGCCCAACGAATGTGGAATTCTGCTGCGACTTCTCTTGTGGGCCATACACCGTCCATCCTAGCGCCGACCTAACCGCAATTGGTTCCCTGGATTACCAACCCGTGACTCTAAAGGTGCAAACAGGTGCAGATGCTTTAACCCAATTAGAATACGTGGCGTCTCCATAGGGTAATCTGCCACCTTCAGGCCACGAAGGTGCTGGTACTGCATTGCAAATTCAGCAAACCGCATCGTCTGCTTCGGTAATCCCAGCTCTCTAACAGTGTGCGCACTCCTCACTACGGTTTTCTGGGTTGAATCCAAGCTCGATAACGCCAAATCAATTATCTTCGACTCCCGCTCTAGTCTTGTCATTCCGGAAGTCCATGACACGCGCAATGGTTGCACGATTCCATCGCAACCAAGCTCTTCCGCGACCGAATCTTCGATCAACGTATACGATGAGCCTTCATCCAAGAACGCCAATATCTTCACCGCCTTGGAACCATTATACACCATCACTGGGACAACACGAAAGATCACCGACGTCTGTACTATGCTACTGTGCATGTTACATGACGAATGTGCGTATAGTTGATGCAACAAGGTGTTATGCGTTGCGTTGCAATTCGCCACCTTACAGCGAATATTCATTTTACACTTGGAATCTCCGTGTGCATTTAGACAGCTTTTGCAAAGCTGCCATCTCTCTACCGCCTTCAACCGCTGTGCTGGATCAAGCTTCAAAAAATCCTCGCAATTACGCAACCTGTGATTTGTCTCGCCACATTTCACACATGGAATTCGCTTCTGGGGCTCGGTATCTCGAACGGTCCGTTCGTCTTCATTATGAACGTTCACAAACGCTCCTTGTTGCTTCACCTTGCTTCGCTCTCGATTCCGCTCCGGATTGCACACACGACTACTACTGGGTTGCCCGTCCACCAGATTTATCGCCTCCGTAGCTACAGAGACTATCTCCGCAAGAAAATCTGCCATGGTACGTAATGTAACTCTCTTCCCGTCGCCTAACTGCCCGCGCTTGTATCGAATCCAATCCATCTTTGTACTCGGTGGAAGCTTCTTCGCCAACTCACTTATCAGTAACGGGTTGATCAGATGTTCTTCCAGGCGTGTTGCTTCCATGTGGTCGCAGAGTTGCTGGACCAATCGACCGAACGTAATGTACGACGCCGGCTTCTCCGTCTTCAGGGCGTCCGCGGATCTCACCTTCACCAACAACGTCTCCAAAATTTGTTCAGGTTGGCCAAACTGTTCTCTCAGCTCCTGAATCACCTTCGGAACAAACTGCGGCAATAGAAGTCGCGATCCTACCGCTTCCAGTGCAGCTCCCTTCAAGCACTCCTGCAGCCGTACTAGGTTTTCTAGGTTGGAGAAACCACACGCTTTCGTCGACGCCTCGTAGCTCGTGATGAAGATCGACCACTCTTCCGCTTTCCCGGTGAACGTCGGCAACCGTCGAGCCAAAAACTGACGCGCAGACAGCTGGGCTTTGGTTGGAACCACTTCCACTTCGTCACCGTTAGCACTGGCATCATCACCACTATCACTTTCACTATTCGACGCCGATTCGCTAGTATGAACATTTCCCGCGCGAGTTGCATCCGCGTTGACTTTCGATGACCTTGCATTTTCTAGGGCATTACCTAAGCCTACTGTCGGAGTTGATGTCTTCCTACAGAATCGTATCGTACTTTGTTCCTTCTCTAACTGAACACGCTCCGCTAAAGCCTTATCTATTCTGCGCTGAATCTTTGACTGTTCTGCTTTCTTTTTCTTATTGAATTCTTCCTCAGCTACAGCCTTTGCTTCTAATTCCTGCTTCTCTAACTGCCACATCGCTTCCCTCTTTTCTTTCTCTAACTCTAGTTTCATACTTGCCACCCTTTTCTTCCGCTCTATCAAAGCAGCAAGACGCTCTCGCTCGCGAGCTATCTCCCTTTCTGCTTCCAGCAACTCATTCTCCTCGGCCCCGAGGGCAGTCGCTCCGTTTGAGTCACCAGCGCAGTCGTTACAAACCCAATCGTTGTCTTCCTGTACTGCTGACGTCACTCCTTGGCAGCCGAAATGGAACCACACCTGGCAGTTGTCGCAGAATACCATCTGGCTCTCATCTTCGTCCGGCCGGTGGCATTTCCCGCAATTGTAGGCCGTCTCATTCGGGTCGGAAAGGCGCGAATTCGATCCTTTACTCATTTTTGAGAATGTTCGGATCTCGAAAAAACTGGTTTTTGTAGCAGCTTTGTTGTTGCAGCTCAAAACTGAAAATGTTCTGTTTTTAATAATTGTCAACCATTTTGTTTCATTTCAACTTACATGAGTAGTTTTTTCCTCCTTCCAATACAATACAATTATTCCTACTCCGCTTCTAATTCTGTAAGCTAAATACACATTAAATGTTTTTTGAAATTTTCTTTATAATACACTCCTTCCAGTAGCTTTTCTAAAAATACCTTCCGCTAATTTACTAGCAACAACCGATTTAATTCAACTCAATCACTTTATCCAAATTCTAATTAACAATTTATTTCCTTTTCAGGTTTCCCAGCAGTTCACCGTAGTAGCATCAATATACAAATCGCCGTAATAAATCAACAGCCTCCAATCTTGTTTGTTTTTATTTTTACCTTCCATGAATTCACCTACCAAATTGATCCACCCAATTCACCAACCATCACGCCGTGTTGCCAAGTGCCGCAACAATCCCAGATAGATTCCTTTTGGAATCTGAAGGATTTTTTTGTAGTCCCGGAAGGATTTTTTTTGGAGTTCCTGACGGATTATTTTAGGAATTCCGGAAGGATTCTGTTAAGGATCTCTGAAGGTTTTCTTTGAAAGGGATTGGAAAGAGGATTCTTCTCGAAAAAATAAAATATTTCCTTCGGATTTATTTCGGAATCTAAGAAGACCTTCCCTTAAAATCTTAAAAGAATTTCCTTAGGAATCTTATAAGGATTCTATATGGAACCCTAAAAAGGAACAACTCTGGGATCCCAAAAAGAATCCCTCTCGGATCCCGTACTGAATTCATATGGGATCGCAAACGGATCCCAGAACGATTTTCTTCAGAATCCCAGAAGGATTCTCTTTCGATTTTCATAAGAAATTCCTTGAGAATTTCAGAAGGGTTCTATTTGACATCCGAGGATTTCTTTTGAGATCCCTGAAGCATTTTTCCCTTTGAAATTCTTCATGTATTTCCTTTGAAATATCAGGAGGAGTGCCTTCGGAATTACAAACGGATTCCCTTCGGAATCTCCAGAAAATTATTTAATCAGGGAATCCTAGCAGAAGATTCTAAGAAGGATTCCCAAAGGATTCCATAGTTCCAGAATCTTTCTCGGACTCTCAGGACTACCTTTAAAATTTCAAAACGATTTCCTTCGGGATCCCAGGCGGATTACTTTAGTCAATCCTATAAAAATTTTCATCTGTATTGCCAAACAATTAGGGTAACTGTATCGGTTTTGGCCATGTTCCTAATTAGGCCAGTTTCTCACATAACTCTAAAAATGAAGCAATTTCCTTACGCTTATTTGCTGTGGACATTGATCGGTAGTTTTTGGAAAATATGCATTTTTCAGGGTTGGCCAAATTAGGCTCTAAGGTGGCCAAAACACTTCCCCTGTTATTTAATAAATATCGCTTATCACCAGCTCAACTAAACTTTTTTATATATATTTCAGCGTCTGCTTAGACCACCGACTTCCGTGTCACTTATGCCGTTGAGTTGTTCCTACGGTGTAACTTGTTAGGAACTGGCCTGCGTATTTCGAGTAAAAAGCTGCTTAGCTTTTGCAACGCCATTTCACAGCCCCGGCTATTGCGGATATATCAATGAGGACAACGAATCATACGGGCTACTCCCAATAACAACCACTGCTTATAGCCTATTCTTATTACGCCTTTTAAAACTCATAATAAATACCGAGTTAAATATTAGAAAGAAAATTAAATGTATGGGGATGGGAACTGGCATCAAGTTACTCTTCATCATCTTATTTATTATATTAAATGGCGTAATCTGAATAGGCTATTAGGCTTCCAGTACGAATAATGTCAGTTGTTCTGAATAACACAATACCGCTTAAGCTGTATGGAAACAACCTGATCTATTGGTATAAAATCCATAAAATTATTCAAATTCTGTAGAATATAGAAAACAAAAATAAAACCTAATAAATATTGTATGTGTAACATCAATATATATGTTAAAAATGAATAATAAACCGAAAACACCATTATCGAGAACCTACATGCATCGGACGATTTAACATCACATTGGTTTACATCGCTTCGATTACGCAGTTTTATTTATTACATCGACAGAAATTATTTAGCTGGATTTAGCTGGTAGCAGCGATTTCGATGTAATATTCAACAACTTTTTTTTCTGTGTATGTGTCAAGCGTTTGGTTTTTTCTCTTTTTTCTCAAGAAAGTCACAATCTCCATCAAACTATCTGAATCTCGGTTAATCAGTCTCAATCAATCAATCTTAATCAAAGAATCGGAACCAATCAATTAAACTTAATCAATCAATCTCAATCTAGCAATCAAACAATCTCGATCAATCTATCAATCTAAGTCAACTAATCAATCAATCAGTCAATCTTAATCCATCAATCATGCAATGAAGCTCAGTAAATCAATCAATCAATCCTAATAAATCAATTTCAATCAATAAAATCAATCCAATCAATTAATTAATTAATCTCAATTAAACAATATCACTCAATCAATCAATAATAATCAACCTTTTTTTTCCTGTTCGGGTGTGCCACTGCGACCAATTATTAGATCTATTTTAGCGTTACCCGTATCCTTAGTGTTTAAGTGCATGTATAATCAATCTTAATCGATCAATCAATCAATCTTAATCCATAAATCAATCAATCTCAATCATTCAATCAAGCTCAGTCAATCAACTAATCAATCAATCAATCAATCTTAAGGTCACTCCTTACGGAATCCAAGTTTCAAAGTGCTCGCGTTTTCGGGGGCACACTACTCGATACGGAAGCAACCCCCGTAGACGCGAGCACTTTGAAACTTGGATTCCGTGAGGAGTGGCGTTAATAAATCAATTTTAATCAATAAAATCAATCAATCAATCATAGTCTATCTCAATCAATAAATAAAATCAATAAATCTAAATCCAACAATCTGATTCAATGGAATTAATCAAACAATCTCAACCAACCAATTAATCTTGATCAATCAATAAGTCAAGTCAATCAATCTCAATTAATCAATCAATAATCTCGATCTCCATCAATCAAATAATCTTAACCAATCAATTTCGATCAATCAATCAATCTCAATCAAATAATATCGCTCAATCAATTATATCCAGTCTCTATCGATCTATTTATTATTCAATCTCATCAATGAATAAAACCAACCAATCTCAGGAAATTAATCAACATTTATCTCACGCTTAATAAATCAATAAATCAAGCAGTCAATCAATCATTATTAATCAATCTCAATAGATCAATCAAGTTCAGTCAATCAATCAATCAATCATAATAAATCAATTTCAATCAATAAAATCATTCAATTAGTCAATCTCATGATTAGATTCGATTATAATCTAGATCAATAAAGTACGTCACGCAAAAATTGTTGATTTTAAACCCTCCCTCCCCTTTGTCACGCTTTTTGTAACAAACCTCTAAAATGTTTGTATGGATCGTCACGCTGCTCTGAATCACCCCCCTTAACGGGGGACGTACTTTGTAGTTGGTCCCTTTACACAACTCAGGACAAACTGCAACGTCACTACTGGAAAGACCTGCTGCGATAGATGATAATCCACATCTGGTTTCAATTTCTCTTTGTTGACTGGATCTTTCATTTCATCGATGTGTACCTAATCACGTCACCTCGTATTAAATTCATTATTTTATTCACTCACATTGCAACAGTTACGCGAGGTAGCTGGGTTGCATCCTGATATTCATTGAGCGGTCTTGTTATTTGCGTTGTGCCTTCCAGGAGGGAAGCTTCTGTAGTGGGGTCATGAAATCATTTTTAACTTGTCTATTTGTGTGTGAATGTTCCCTATTCGGGTTGTCCGACAAGATTTCATTCAATATTGAAGTTCCAGTAATTACCGCCATCCTCGAACAATTTTGCCGAACGATATCCGAACCTTTCAACTCCTGGGTGCATTTGAATGTTTCCTCGATCTTCGCAATCCAAACGGTCGTACTTTCTTGTCTTCAACAGCAGGACGTACTTGTACAATCCGTCGATGTCTAGCTCCAACTATTTATATGTTTTATTGGCGATCTGCTGGATGTCAGCACCTATCTTGAACATCTCGTCTGAATCGATGCTGTTTGGTGTTGATAATGATACTGTCCGTGTCGCCATAGATAACCTGTTGGGTAGAAAAGAAAAAGAAATTTGATTAAAAGTGTTCAATAGCAAACGCGGTGGAAGGGGGTGGTCAGTGTTGACTTACAAAAAGAAAATATTCAGAAACCTGATATGTTAACACAAACCTGATACTAGTTTTTCCACGGTGGTTTTGGTATTCATCGGGATCTGGTGTAGCCCTAACATCCGCACAGGCAATTGTTCCGGTGACAGACCGGGTGTTTTCATTCGCTGTTTCACTAATTTTCTGCTTTTTCTGTTTGACGGGGCAATTCCTATATTCCTATTTCTCTTGGAGGATCTAAGCGCCGACGTTCTCATCTACTGCATCAGTCGTCGGCGGCGATAACACCTTAGCGAAACAAGTCCGGTACTCCAGGATAATGCTGGGGTAAACTTATGATATTTATAAATACACATAACCGAAGCGAATACGGAAAATCGTAAATATAAATAAAAACAAACACGGTTGAGATTAGGAATCTGTCAAAACTCACAGCAAAACACTTTCAAATAGATTTACCAAAATGTGAGTAAACTACACTAGCGCCTCTGGCGGTGCTGGTCTCGTGAGCTCATCTGGGTTGCATGATTTTTTAATCGGTTCTTCGGGACACTCACGTCCCGGTTATTAGTTCCTGCCTATAGACTAACGCAAAATGAACTCCCCCAAGAAATTATGACGTTTGAGCGGGTCGCATAATGAACGCAAAATGAACTTTTGTTCGAGAAGACGACCCGCTCAAATGTCAAAATCCATCAGGTGAGTGAATTTGATGAACTCCTGCACAGGTCTATAGTGTCTATAGTTAAAACTAAGAAAATTAATATTTTTATAAAGGATACTGGCCGACAACAACAGAATGTTGTTTTGATTTCCGTTCGTCACACACAGCAAAAAAAGTTGTTGAATATTACATCGAATCCACTGCAACCAACTGAATCCATCGGTTGTTTAATATTACACTGCCCGATGTACTCGAGTACCTTCGGTGTAATGAAGAGGTACGATGTAATTTTGATTCAGACGTACAAAATAAATGACGTAATCAAAGGGATGTAAAATAATTTGATGTAAAACAGTGCGATGTACATGGTGTGTGCTAAATTGAATTTTCTTCATTTCTTGTATGAACTCAAGTATTTTTCAATTCAAAATATAATATTGTTTTATTTTCCTTTTTAATTCCTATTCATTGGAACAAGTCTAATACGGAACATGAACAAAACAATAATTATGCATTCTACCAAAAAAGCGGTGCCCGGTGCTCATGCTTCAGATGAGGCTTCTTGGCAGATTCTAACCATCGTCGTCGCACGCAAAGTAGGTGTCCTTGTTGAAGGTCGCCCGTGTTGAACAAGTGGATGATTGCCCAGCGTAGTGGCCGGTCTCAGCCAGAAGTTGTTGTTAGCACCCTGAATAAAAGTGGTTTAATTGAAGGTAAACTATTTCTTCTATGAGATATTTACTATACCTGAGAACAATTCGAAGTAGAAAAGAAGCTCATGAGAAGAACTAGTGGCATACTGTCACATCTCCGAGGGCACGCAGTTCCGATCCAGGACAGCACGGCGAAAGTTGAAAAGCCTACTTCTAACCACTTCCTTGGCGTAACCAGAAAGCCGATGTCGAGGCCGGTGTAGTGCGAATCATTGACACTCCGTTCCGCCCGATTCAATGATTTCCTGCATCTTAATTTCTTGCAGACATCCAGGATCTCACGGAGATGCATCCTCTTTCGTTTCAATCTCGGTGTATTTTACACCTTCCATCTTGGCGTACTATGGATGAACTTGGTGTGATGGACAGTCGTGGAATATAGTGAGAGATAGGTACACCGTAGCTACACTATATAGTCTACGAAGAATATGTTCGTACGCTTAATGAAAACGGCGTTCTGGATTCGACCACCAAAAACAAACGAATTTGCAATTCGCAGGTTACCGTTCAGCCGTCCGTTACCTAAAAAAATAGGGAATACTCTTCACTATCAAAGATTTAAAAGATTATTGTTTTTCAAATGGCATCCTTCTGAGATTCTGAGATTCCGCAGCGAGGAAATCCTATAGGGATTCCAAAGGAAATCCTCCTGAGGTTTTCAACGGAATCTTCCCTGCATTCCCAACGAAATCCTTTTGTTATTTAAGAATTCCGTTCTCTAAGAATTCCAATGGAAATACTTTAGGGACTCCGACGAGAGTATTTTAGGGATTTCGACGAGAGTCCTTAAAAGGTTCCGACGGAAATCATATGGAATTCCGACGGGGATCCTTTATAATGTTCGACGAGAGTTCATTACGGATTTTGACGAAAATCCTTGGGGGATTCTGACAAGCATGCTTCCGCGGGAACCCTTTAGGGTTTCTGACGATAGTTCTTTGGGGAATCCGACGAGCATTCCGATGGAAATCATTTAAGCATACCAAATGAGAATCCTTTAGGGATTCTCACGGTAAGACTTCAGTGATTCCGACGGTAATCTTCTAGGGATTCCGACGGGGAACCTTAAGAAATTCAAACAGATGTCCTTTAGGGATTCAAAAGGAAATCCTTTAAAGATTCTGACGGTAATCTTTTGGGGATTCCAACGGTTATATTTTAGGTATTTCGACGGGGAACCTTGAGGGATTCCATATGGATGGCTCCAACTGGCTCCAACTTTTTTATGGCTCCAACTGGAATCCCTTTTAGATTCCGAAGGAAATCTTTCAGGGACTCCGATCGGAATCCTGTAGGGGCCTCAATGGGAATCTTTCAGAGATTCCAACTGGACAGCTTTAAGAATCCCGGCAGTAAAGGGATTCCGAGGGGAATCCTTTAGGGATTCCGAGGGGAATCCTTTAGGGATTCCGAGGGGAATCCTTTAGGGATTCCGAGGGGAATCCTTTAGGGATTCCGAGGGGAATCCTTTAGGGATTCCGAGGGGAATCCTTTAGGGATTCCGAGGGGAATCCTTTAGGGATTCCTGAGGAATCCTTTAGGGATTCCGAGGGGAATCCTTTAGGGATTCCGAGGGGAATCCTTTAGGGATTCCGAGGGGAATCCTTTAGGGATTCCGAGGGGAATCCTTTAGGGATTCCAAGAGGAATCCTTTAGGGATTCCAAGAGGAATCCTTTAGGGATTCCAAGGGGAATCCTTTAGGGATTCCAAGAGGAATCCTTTAGGGATTCCGAGGGGAATCCTTTAGGGATTCCGAGGGGAATCTTTTACGGATTCCGTGGGGAATTCTTTAGGGATTCCGAGGGGAATCCTTTAGGGATTCCGAGGAATCCTTCAGGGATTCCGAGGGAATCCTTCAGGGATTCGAGGAATCCTTCAGGGATTCGAGGGAATCCTTCAGGGATTCCGAGGAATCCTTCAGGGATTCCGAGGGGAATCCTTCAGGGATTCCGAGGGGAATCCTTCAGGGATTCTGAGAGGAATCCTTCAGGATTCCGAGGAATCCTTCAGGGATTCCGAGGAATCCTTCAGGGATTCCGAGGGAATCCTTCAGGATTCGAGGGAATCCTTCAGGATTCCGAGGAATCCTTCAGGATTCCGAGGAATCCTTCAGGGATTCCGAGGAATCCTTCAGGATTCGAAGGAATCCTTCAGGATTCCGAAGGAAATCCTTCAGGGATTCGAAGGGAATCCTTCAGGATTCCGAAGGAATCCTTCAGGATTCCGAAGGAATCCTTCAGGGATTCCGAAGGGAATCCTTCAGGGATTCCGAAGGAATCCTTCAGGATTCCATAGGGAATCCTTCAGGGATTCCGAAGGGAATCCTTCAGGATTCCGAAGGAATCCTTCAGGGATTCCGAAGGGAATCCTTCAGGATTCGAAGGGAATCCTTCAGGGATTCCGAAGGAATCCTTCAGGATTCCGAAGGAATCCTTCAGGGATTCCGAAGGGAATCCTTCAGGATTCCGAAGGAATCCTTCAGGGATTCCGAAGGAATCCTTCAGGATTCCGAAGGAATCCTTCAGGGATTCCGAAGGAATCCTTCAGGAATTCCGAAGGAATCCTTCAGGATTCCGAAGGGAATCCTTCAGGGATTCCGAAGGAATCCTTCAGGATTCCGAAGGAATCCTTCAGGGATTCCGAAGGAATCCTTCAGGGATTCCGAAGGAATCCTTCAGGGATTCGAAGGGAATCCTTCAGGGATTCGAAGGAATCCTTCAGGGATTCCGAAGGAATCCTTCAGGGATTCGAAGGAATCCTTCAGGGATTCCGAAGGGAATCCTTCAGGATTCCGAAGGGAATCCTTCAGGGATTCCGAAGGGAATCCTTCAGGATTCCAAGGAATCCTTCAGGATTCCGAAGGAATCCTTCAGGATTCCGAAGGGAATCCTTCAGGATTCGAAGGAATCCTTCAGGGATTCCGAAGGAATCCTTCAGGATTCCGAAGGAATCCTTCAGGGATTCCGATGGGAATCCTTCAGGATTCCGAAGGAATCCTTCAGGATTCCGAAGGAATCCTTCAGGGATTCCGAAGGGAATCCTTCAGGGATTCCGAAGGAATCCTTCAGGGATTCCGAAGGAATCCTTCAGGATTCCGAAGGAACCTTCAGGATTCCGAAGGAATCCTTCAGGGATTCCGAAGGAATCCTTCAGGGATTCCGAAGGGAATCCTTCAGGATTCCGAAGGAATCCTTCAGGGATTCCGAAGGAATCCTTCAGGATTCCGAAGGAATCCTTCAGGATTCCAAGGAATCCTTCAGGATTCCGAAGGAATCCTTCAGGGATTCCGAAGGGAATCCTTCAGGGATTCCGAAGGGAATCCTTCAGGATTCCGAAGGAATCCTTCAGGATTCCGAAGGAATCCTTCAGGATTCCGAAGGGAATCCTTCAGGATTCCGAAGGGAATCCTTCAGGGATTCCGAAGGGAATCCTTCAGGGATTCCGAAGGGAATCCTTCAGGGATTCCGAAGGGAATCCTTCAGGGATTCCGAAGGGAATCCTTCAGGGATTCCGAAGGGAATCCTTTAGGGATTCCGAAGGGAATCCTTCAGGGATTCCGAAGGGGATTCCTCCAGGGATTCCTCCAGGGATTCCGAAGGGAATCCTTCAGGGATTTCGAAGGGAATCCTTCAGGGATTCTGAAGGGAATCCTTCAGGGATTCTGAAGGGAATCCTTCAGGGATTCCGAAAGGAATCCTTCAGGGATTCCGAAGGGAATCTTCCAGAGATTCCGAAGGGAATCCTTCAGGGATTCCAAAGGGAATCCGTTAGGGATTCCGAAGGGAATCCTTTAGGGATGCCGATGGGAATCGTTCAAGGATTTCAACGGGAATGCTTTAGTTATTTCAACGGGAATTCTTTAGTTATTTCAACTGGTATCCTTTTGGGATTCTTACGGAAATTCTTTAGGGATATATGGGGGGAAAACCGCTGACTAATTCTCGAGGTGTGAGCCCGCATAATTCTGGACTGTTACATGACTGTCTCTTATATAATTCAAAACCATTCCAAACAATACCTGTACAACAGTATACGAATAATCTATCGCAACAATACGTCTACACTACCCCAGATTGTTTCAACAGTATGATAAATGGTATTTCACCAATTTACAATATGTGGAAAGGGCGGTTAAGTTATGTTACTATAAAAAATCGGTCATTTTCCCGAACAAAATTTTCCACATATTATACAACATAATGTTGAGATATCATCCACTTTAGGAGATTCGAACAATAAGTCTTATTTTGAAGTTATAATTGAAGTATATCAGGAGAATTTGTGCAACGGTACCCCTTGCGTTTAATTATTGCTTTAGATAATTATTTTCAATTTCTTTCAAATTAATAATATATGACATCTTTATACAGATTATTTTATATTATAATTGAAAATTTAATTATAAATTAAAACCATTGTACCGTTGGTGCTTTGCGTACCTGAAGGAATAAAATAGACTCCATCTCGCGGTTCTCAGCCTCTTTCTCAGCAACGCCTATCCCTATACCTCCCGTGGTGCTGGCCGGGGTACGAGCAACCTTAGGGAGCCTCGGGTAACCAACCCCGGTGGGAACTATGGTTGTACGGTGACACCGGAAATTTAGGTGGAATGGTCCTCAGAAATTTAGGGAGCTTGTGTCAGGCCCTGGTAGCCAGCCTTGAAAACAATCAATGAATAATCAGCAAGAGAATAATATATGCCATTTAATCAAACTTACCATTAATCATTTCATTCGCAGTAGCACACTGTACCGACGAACGAGAACTGTCCATGGTTTAGGAGAAATTCCTCGGTTTATTCTGCAGAAGCTGCAGGTTAGTTAGATTTTCCGCTGATAAATATTCGTTGTTATGCTTTTGCTGATGCAGCTCGCCAACCGAAAGTCCGCATGCACTGCTCGCCGTCGTGGTAAGACTGTTGGACCTTCGGGTTTTCAGCAGGCCGCTTCCATCCATATTGAAGTCTCCAATAAGAGGAACTTGCTGGAAATCACTTATGTTGGCATCGAACGAAACACGATTTTTGCTGCTACCGCTGCGAACTCCAGCAGAAACAGCCGCATTTGTCCCACCGGGAGTGCAAGAGCTGGTGGCACTGGTCGATGCTGCTACGGCAGTTGCAGCGCGGGCCAGATAGTTGAACTCCTCTTCGTTATCGTAATCACAATCGTAGTCGAATATTTCGGATCCATTTTTGCTCAGAGGATTATTGTGATTATCGGTTCTAAGAAGCTCAGATGATTATCGTCGCTCGAGTCCAGATCCGAGAGCACCACGGTGTGGACACCGAAACCGCCGCCACCGTTCATGTTCAAACTGCCGCCATTAGCACTGCTTCCCAGGAGCTTACCAGAGGCTTGACTAGAAGATGCAATCAGGTGATGGTGTTTGCTGGAGTTGTTGGTCGCGGTGCCGGCACTGCTGCTATTCCAAATGGATTTAAAACTACCCTGCGGGGGTGTGTAACTAAATGTGACTGGCACGAATTACTTGATTGACACATTCTCCACGCTACCGATACTCCGAACGGCACTGCCGGAATTCCCATTGCCATCCCCGATGGTGCTGCTGCTGCTTCCACTGCTCCCGCCACCATTCTTCTGCTGTTTGCCTACCACATCCGTGCACCAGTCCAAATTGGCCAGCAGTTTGGTGGTCTTCAGCAGCTGCGAGGAAGTGCTATCGAGACAGGAACTAGAGCTGGAACTGCTGCAGCCGGCTTGGCTGAGACTCTGCTGCGACTTGGACAGAGCATTCGGTAGAAATCTCACACCACACACTACACGGGTTTTGAAATAAACTTCTTTTAAACAAAAAAAAATACGGTGCACGGATGGAAAATGTCAAAACAAAAATGATAGACGGATTATATATAATCATTCATTAATTGTTCTCTGAACTTTAACCATATGTATTGTTGTGCAAATGATGTAGTTCATAATCCAATCCCTAAAGGATTCTCGTCGCAATCCCTAAAGGATTCCCGTGGGAATCCCTAAAGGATTCCCGTCGGAATCCCTAAAGGATTCCCGTTGGAATCCCTAAAGGATTCCCGTCGGAACCCCTAAAGAATTCCCGTCGGAATCCCTAAAGGATTCCCGTCGCAATCCCTAAATGATTCCCCTCGGAATCCCTAAAGGATTCCCCTCGGAATCCCTAAAGGATTCCCCTCGGAATCCCTAAAGGATTCCCCTCGGAATCCCTAAAGGATTCCCCTCGGAATCCCTAAAGGATTCCCCTCGGAATCCCTAAAGGATTCCCCTCGGAATCCCTAAAGGATTCCCCTCGGAATCCCTAAAGGATTCCCCTCGGAATCCCTAAAGGATTCCCCTCGGAATCCCTAAAGGATTCCCCTCGGAATCCCTAAAGGATTCCCCTCGGAATCCCTAAAGGATTCCCCTCGGAATCCCTAAAGGATTCCCCTCGGAATCCCTAAAGGATTCCCCTCAGATTCCCCTCGGAATGCCTAAAGGATTCCCGTCGGGATCCCTGAAGCATTCCCGTCGGAATCCCTAAAGGATTCCCGTCGGAATCCCTAAAGGATTCCCGTCGGAATCCCTAAAGGATTCCCGTCGCAATCCCTAAAGGATTCCCGTCGCAATCCCTAAAGGATTCCCGTCGCAATCCCTAAAGGATTCCCGTCGCAATCCCTAAAGGATTCCCGTCGCAATCCCTAAAGGATTCCCGTCGGAATCCCTAAAGGATTCCCGTCGGAATCCCTAAAGGATTCCCCTCGGAATCCCTAAAGGATTCCCCTCGGAATCCCTAAAGGATTCCCCTCGGAATCCCTAAAGGATTCCCCTTCGAATCCCTAAAGGATTCCTTCGAATCCCTAAAGTTCCTTCGGAATCCCTAAAGGATTCCCTTCGAATCCTAAAGGATTCCTTCGAATCCCTAAAGGATTCCCTTCGGAATCCCAAAGGATTCCTTCGGAATCCCTAAAGGATTCCCTTCGAATCTAAAGGATTCCTTCGAATCCCTAAAGGATTCCTTCGAATCCCTAAAGGATTCCTTCGAATCCCTAAAGGATTCCCTTCGAATCCCTAAAGGATTCCTTCGAATCCCTAAAGGATTCCCTTCGAATCCCTAAAGGATTCCTTCGGAATCCCTAAAGTTCCCTTCGGAATCCTAAAGGATTCCCTTCGAATCCCTAAAGGATTCCCTTCGAATCCTTAAAGGATTCCCTTCGAATCCCTAAAGGATTCCTTCGAATCCCTAAAGGATTCCCTTCGAATCCCTAAAGGATTCCCTTCGAATCCCTAAAGGATTCCCTTCGAATCCCTAAGCGATTCCTTCGAATCCCTAAAGGATTCCCTTCGAACCTAAAGGATTCCCTTCGAATCCTAAAGGATTCCTTCGGAATCCCTAAAGGATTCCCTTCGGAATCCCCAAAGGATTCCTTCGAATCCCTAAAGGATTCCTTCGAATCCCTAAAGGATTCCTTCGAATCCTAAAGGATTCCCTTCGAATCCTTAAAGGATTCCTTCGAATCCTAAAGGATTCCCTTCGAATCCCTAAAGGATTCCTTCGAATCCTAAAGGATTCCCTTCGGAATCCTAAAGATTCCTCCGAATACCTAAAGGATTCCCCTCGGAATACCTAAAGGATTCCCCTCGGAATACCTAAAGGATTCCCCTCGGAATACCTAAAGGATTCCCCTCGGAATACCTAAAGGATTCCCCTCGGAATACCTAAAGGATTCCCCTCAGATTCCCCTTGGAATGCCTAAAGGATTCCCGTCGGGATACCTGAAGCATTCCCGTCGGAAACCCTAAAGGATGCCCGTCGGAATCCCTAAAGGATTTCCGTCGGAGTCCCTAAAGGATTCCCGTCGGTATCCCTAAAGGATTCACGTCGGAATCCCTGAAGGATTCCCGTCGGGATCCCTGAAAGATACCCGTCGGAATCCCAGAAGATTCCCTTCGAATTGCCTCAAGGATTTCCGCCGGAATCCTTGAAGGAATGCCGTCGGAATTCCTATGAAATAGACGTCAGAATCTCTAAACAATTCCCGTAAGAATCCCTGAAGGATTCCCGTCGGAATCCCTGAAAGATACCCGTCGGAAACCCTAAAGAATTCTCGTTGGAATCGTCGAAGGATTTCCGTCGGAATCTCTAAAGGATTCCCGTCGGAATCTCTAAAGAATTCCCGTAGGAATCCCTAAATAATTCACATCGGAATCCCTGAAAGATACCCGTCGGAAATCATAAAAAAATCACGTTGGAATCTTCAAAGGATTTCCGTCGGAATCTCTAAAGAATTCCCGTCGGAATCTTTAAAGAATTCCCGTCGGAATCTCTAAAGAATTCCCGTCGGAATCTCTAAAGAATTCCCGTCGGAATATCTAAAGAATTCCCGTTGGAATCGCTAAAGGATTCCGTATGAATCTCAGTCAAGCTGATTAAGCTCAGTCAAGCTGATTAAGCGAAAAACGTACTCTTAAAGGAACATTTGGTTACTTGGGTTACCGTCGCATCGGAGTTTCTAAAGTATTCCCGTCAAAATCCCTTAAGTAAATCCGTCGAAATTTCCAAGAGTCCCATAGAACTGCTCGACGAATCTCTTCGGTATCTCTTAAGGATTCTCATCGTCATCTCTGCAGGATTCCCGTCGGTATCCATATAGGATTCCCATCGCAATCCTTTAAGAATTCCCGTCGGAATCCCTGAAGGATTTCCGTCGAAAAAAAAAAAAAATCTAAAATCTTCCCGTTGCAATCCCTAAAGGACTAATTATCTCTTTGGAATCCTAAAAATTCGCGTTGAAATCGTCACAAGATTTGCATCGGATATTGGCAAAAATTCTCATTGGCAGTCCTGAAGGATTCCCTTCGGCATTCCTTTGAAAATAATTGATTATACATTCCATCTCTCGGATAACACTGATAGTTAAACTTTCACTTACCTCACTCCAATTCAGATTTCTTAATTTGCAGTTCCTACTCTTGACAGGAACATTCGACGAATGTGCTGCGAGATCGCTTCCCTCGTATTTGCAAGGAAGCTTCTGTGAGATCCGTTCACAATATCTTTATTCCTCGGCAGAACAGTAGCTACTTCGGCTCTGCAGGGTACAATTAGATTCGTTTCGTCATGATTTTGATAACGAATCCTGAATCTGAAGAGTGGCCGCGGAGTGCCTTATCGCCGATCAACTATTACTACGTCGCGTAAATTTCGCTCCATGAAATCCGCATCCGCATTGAGGAATCTTCAACGATGTTGGAATGGGACCGAAAATCACTAGATAAAGGAAAAACAAAAGGGGTAAAAATATCGTTAGATAAAATGTATAAAAATCTCTCAATTAGGCGTTTTTTAGCAATAAATACTTAATACTTACTAGTTCTCTTTCTGCTCTATGGCGTGGGATTCGATTTAGATGCGATGAAGGACAAATTTCATTGTAATTTTGATTTTAAAAACTAATTTTCACCAAAACAGCACAAAAGGCACAAAACGAATCGCCAAGATGGCAGCTGCAAACGCCACCAGCCTGCCAGGCGCAGTCATTAATTACGCAGTGTTGCGAGAAAAGCACATAATTTTTAATGTGATATTACACTCGATTTGTGTAATAGCACATAACAATATCTGACACGCTGGGTTGCATGTTTTACTGTGTAATATTAAATGTATTAACATTATAATATCACACAAATGTAACGGAATGAGAAAGAATGAATCCGTTAAACTGTAATTTCCAGGCGACGTGATATTACATTCAAAAGGATGTCAATTTGCATCTAAATTTTGCTATTACATCGGAAAATCGGTACATCGTTCAAATTACGTCGATGCACTTTACAATTTTTGTTGCTGTGCACTGCACTAAAAAGAAATCTCACAATGGATAGTTTGCATTTCAATTTGTCCAAAAATAATGTGAATGTGAGATATATTTTAAAGTTTTCCAAATTTTGTTTTAATGTATTTAATAAACTATCAGATATCAAAATTTGAATGAATTTAGAAATGAAGTGTTTGCTGTTGAATACATGTATTGGAAGCAATCGGCTTTTTACAAATTAATAATTATTAATCTTGATTAAATTTGGCCTCCAGAAAGGCCAGTGTTCTTGCAAACCGTTTTCCCCCCTCTGTTATGTTCAGCAAGTCCCGTTGAGATTCTCTAATTTGACACTTCTACAGTTCTCGATTTGAAAGAAAGAACTTTTAGATTTACGGTAACACGAAATGCAAAACACTTTTAAATTAAACAAATAACTTTCGTTTTAGCAAAAATAGCTTTTATATTCAACAAAATGTAGCACTTTTTGATTATAGAGTGCCATATATTCAATAAAACAATTTTTATTTTTTGTGTGCAGATTCAGAATATGTAAAAACATCGATACCCCTAAACAACCCAATTATACAGTGAACGTTCGCTGGTTGGGTTTTTTCTAGTTAAGGCGCTTTTTAGTTGGGGGTTCGCTAATTGGGGTGAAACCCAATTAAAAAGCAGCTAAACGTCAGAATGTGATGTCAAAAACGCGTTGACGTTTTGTTTCCGTGTTTGGCGGGATCGATATTTCCTGGCGCGTAAAATTTTCCTTTGATCAATGCAAAAAGTAAACAACATTGACGCTTGTCAAAACGCCCCAATTAGCGAACGGCATTCGCTAGTTGGGGTGAGGTCGTGCAAAGGATATTTTAGTTACTAGATAAAGATTGTCGCTCCGGTTCTCTTTGTTCTGCTGTCCGAAACATGTGTGGTACATACCTGTCAAATCGTATGGATTTTCCTTCTTTGACATTTAGCTTCCCTATCCTCGCCAGCAAAAGATGTTCCGGACAGCGACGACAGCGACATTATTTATCTAGTAACTAAAATATCTTTTGGTCGTGCCCCAATGGTCCAATGCACCGAGTTCATCATTGACGTTTAAGCGGTGCGCTGTTTACTAAGAATGAATACTTTTTCATTCATCGAGTTCATTCAAGTGTTCATTTTTAGTAAACAGCGCATCGCTCAAACGTCATTGTGTTCATTCGGTGCATTGGACCATTAGCGAACGATTATTGTCAAATTTTCTGGATATGATACACTGCGCGGCGTTTGTAATGTTCCCAAATGGGTACTACTTGCACAAAACTTCACGCGGTGAATGGCTGTCGAAAGGTACGGCCGCGGCAAACGATACACCGCAATGCTATTCACCCATAAGAATCAAGTAAACGGGCTGCAGAAAGCGCGGCGGTACCTTTCATGAAGGGTTCACCGCGTGCAATTTTGAGAAAATCAGGCAATACTGTATTTTAATATTAGGGTCTGTCTCAATTGGATAATTAAACTGAAATTAAACTTAAAAGTGACATTTCAATAATTATCAAATAACCCTGCTCGCAGAGCAAGATTACTTTTGACAGATATCGAATCATTTTCCATCGATGTCCTATTGGAATTGCTGGGTAGCACCAGCCATTCTTATGACGGGGTGATTTTTTAATTTTCGAACTGTCACTTTTAAGTTTAATTCTCCAAATGAGACAGACCCTTAGTAGTTGTTTACGTCAAAAGTATTGCGGATCTTTTCAAAATTTTCCATTTTGCGGATTCCGCGAAGTTCTTCCGCAGCTGTCAAAGTTCTACCGCCAGCTTGAAAATCTTCGAAACACTGAAACAAAATTCAGATATTAGGTGCTGTCATCGCAGAATGCCATGCAAAAAATCTGAGTAAAAGTATGAAGTGACAGTTGCGGTAGTTTTTAAGTTGCACCGTAAAAGGGAAAGTTATCTCTGGAACAGCAATACAGTAGCCGTTCGATAACTGCAAAATGTTTACTTTTCAGTTAACGAATGCCGTTCGATAACTGCAACGCATTCTAGACGTCAAACGGTTGTCAATCGACGTCAGATGCAATAAAAGTGCATCTAAATGTGCAGCGCAATGCAGCTGTCATTGAGTTTGACATCAGTTTGAAGTTTAGCGGTCCGATAACTGCAAAACTGTTGCAACTATCGAATTGCAGTTAAAAAGCATTGCAGTTAAATGACTTGCAGTTATCGAACGTCTACTGTACCAAATAATGGGCAAGTTGAGTTTCTCCGTGTATGTGTAGGAATGAGTTCTCATCGTTTTGTATTTATTTATCGTTTGAGTAGCTCGCGTTTCGAATCGCGGTTGACGCTTTTTTGACAGTCCTTTCGGAAGCGAGAGTACCGAGCGAGTAACGAGAGTGCTATTTCGCTGCAAGTTCATATTGCCTGATTTTCTCAAAATTGCACGCGGCGAACCCTTCATGAAAGGTACCGCCGCGCTTTCTGCACCCCGTTTACTTGATTCTTATGAGTGAATAGCATTGCGGTGTATCGTTTGGCGCGGCCGTACCTTTCGACAGTAATTCGCCGCGTGAAGTTTTGTGCAAGTACCCATTTGGGAACATTACAAACGCCGCGCAGTGTATCATATCCAGAAAATCTGACAATAGATAATACTAGTAGGTACAGACAAAATGTGCATATTTGAAAATCTTAATTTATGCTATAAATGATCGAAAATTTTGTAAACGATGCCTTTTCATCACTTATTTTTATGGTTGGTAAGCCAAATAAACGGCATTAAGCGACATTTATGAAATATGCTATGAAAAAATTAGTTAATTTCGTTCTTCGAGTAGTTTATCATTTCATCATCTGTGACTTTTCGCTCGCTGCCATTTTGATCGCTCGGTTTCGCCTAGCTCGAGGCGCCTCTCGCGGGTCACGCAACAAAAAAATAGTCTCTCACGGCAGCTCAGGCACTTCCAATATGTCAGCCATTGTTTGAGATTGAACATCCAATTTGCAAGTGCGGATTGTTCGGTAATTTTCGGTTCATTTTTCACGTTTTTCCGGTGTAAGGCTTGGTCCATTCGGTGTGGCAGTGTTTCAGCGTGATAACTACGGTAAAAACGGATGACTTCCGGTGAGCATTGGCTCGACTGGGGTGCATCAGTTTAGGTCGTCTTTTTCCTACCTCGTCGTGTGTGTGCTTCTTCGCTTCGGCCCCTGCGCCGTGTCCGTGTTTCTTGTGTCGAGAGGGATTCCCTTTTCCACCACGACGGTCCTCGCAATTATTATAGTGGCTTTAAAAATATTTGCAATTAGGGGACTAGTGCCTTAAAGGACGACCTCAAAGTTAGTCAATAAATTACGGAAAATGCTCAGGAAATATGCATATGTCTCCAGATTTGCATGGAAGTGACGAACTGCTAGGAAAAGTGAAATATTTTTTTTTCATTCACTTTTCCTATGCTAAAGGAAAACCCAGCAAACAAGAGCAGCTAATCGATCGACAAACGGACGACGGAGCAGTAGCAGCAGCAGCAGTAAAAAAAGAAGGGAAAACGGTTCCAGTACAGAGACGTGGAACTGCTGAAGAGAAGAGTGTGGCAAGTGCGTGTGTGCAAAAAAAAACGAAGAATCTCGGTCAGGACGATAGTGATCACAACGGTAGAATCGTTTCTGATAATATCCTGGCGAAAGTGGATTGGTGGCTTACCTATCTGAATTGGTGGCTTTTGTTATGGAAAATGTTTTGAAGGGAATTTTTTATGTGAATGCTTATCAGGTACTATGGGAAAGGTGAATTGATTAATAATATTATTGGTCGTGTTTAAGCTAATAGGCTTATCTGGCTTTTTAAAGCAAAATTATTTTGATCATCCACAACTCTGTACAAATATTACAAAAAAGGGATAGCCGTGTGCTTTTAGGGTAAAGTTTGGAAAATTAAAAAATGAAGGATGTAATTGTTTGTTTATTTTCAACGACAACAAGTTAATATATGGATTTATCAACCATAACGAGCTCGGTGGTCTAGTGGTTACCGCTTCAGTGGTAGGTCGTGGTTGGTCAGCAGGTTGTGGGATCAATTCCAGGCTCATCCCTTTCCTACTTTGTATTTTTATCTTAATTGTTTCACGTTCTACCAAAACGATTCCTACTGTAATTTTCAAAAAAAAAAAAAACTCACGAGGTCGTAGAGTTCTCTTCATCTTTCTTAAGTAGGTGTCCAACTAATCATCCATCCCCTTCCTCAGCATTCACAAGGGCGTGGCCAGGACAGATCTCGACTATTGGAGAGTGTATTGCTTCCATTTAAGAGATAGTGATTAGGCCCTAATCAATATATATGGTAAATAGGGTGGCTCAAATTAGTATGGGAAAAACTTTGTTCAATTTTTGTGATGGGCCGCCCTCTTATTCGGTTCTATTTGATGGCCTGATGTTCTGGACAAAATTTCAGCCAAATCGGTCAACGTTTGGCCAGTGCTAAACTCGTTGGAAGTTTATATGGAAAAATGTATGCAGAAACATCCAAAACCAGTAAATTGCAGCTGGACTACACAACTTACGATGAAGAACTATGATACTCATTCAGATCTTGGAGAATTTAATACAGAATGTTATGCAGAAAACCGCGAGAAGATTCGAGTTTGCCCGGTTAAGTTATTAGCATTTCTCTGCAGTGGGGTTTGAGCAAATTTCGTTTCTTTTACCTTTGAAAAGAAATAAATTCACCCCTACAACACTCCAGTAAAATGCTAATATCTTTGCGTAATAAACTCTAATCTTCTCGCGGTTTTCAGCATACCATTCTGTATTTTATTTTACACGAATTGAATGAGTATCATGGTTCTTGATCGTAAATTGTGCCGTCCAACTGCAAATCACTATTTTTGGATGTTTCTGCATACATTTTTTCATATAAACTTCCAACGAGTTTAACACTGCCCAAACGTTGACCGATTTGGCTGAAATTTTGTCCAGAGCATCAGGGCATCAAATTGAACAGAATAAGAGGGCGGCCCATCAAAAAATTTGAAAAAGTGTTTTTTGAGCCACCTTAATGGTAAAGAATGAAAGTGATTGTACTCTCATACAATAGTCCAGGCTTACACCGTCTACAAATTTGTGCGAATTCCTTAATGTCAATAAAAGCAGAACTGTCCTGTATAGATAGTAATCAGTTTTGCTCAAATTCGCCGTATACAAAATAGTCATTTATGTTCTAATATGGCCTTGTATGTGTACATAAACTTTTGAGATTATAATGCTCCATTCCTTCTAACTACATATCTTAAAATTATTATTTGTTTATTTTTCACAACATCAACAGGCTCTATGCGACCCTGAGGAACATTCAAACCTATCTGTTCAAGAACCGTGGTTGGATCGATTCGATTCGCTCTGCGCCATTGTTGTATGCTGGGCCCTAAACTGCAGAGCAGTACTCCAGAGTAGAACACACAAGAGAACAGTAGATGGCTTTCATGCAATAGATGTTGGAAAAATTCTTGGCAATCCCAAATATGAATCCCAATGTCCTAGAAGCTTTATCAACAGCGTACGAGATGTGCTGCTTAAATATTAGCTCGGAGTCCAGGACTACACCGAGGGGTTTGATGTGATTCGTGCGATCGAGTGTCATGCACGTGTCGGGTT
This sequence comes from Armigeres subalbatus, assembly GCF_024139115.2. Classification (NCBI taxonomy): domain Eukaryota; kingdom Metazoa; phylum Arthropoda; class Insecta; order Diptera; family Culicidae; genus Armigeres; species Armigeres subalbatus. The sequence continues at coordinate 147,588,153 of NC_085141.1, forward strand.
CTTATCTTCCTTCGCGAATTGGTGTTTTTTGCCTCTTGTACACTAATAGTCTGTTTAGATTACCTATTAAATAAAAATAATATGAAATATTTCGGAATGCTACATTTCCCGGAAAACTATTTTGTGGAATGTACAAACATTGTGTGGATTCTGAGCTGTCGAAAGGAGATGCGCAATGAGGCCCCTGGGTTCTGCACTCGTATAATACACGCCATATTACTTGGATAATTCCAAGACTATCTTTAATGAAGTCATTAACAGATATGGCACTTATTTCAAGATTCTAGGCCTGGTAGCGAGTCACTTTTTAGGGACTTGGTCACTATTTTGAGTCTAGTCACTAAAAAGTAACTATTTCTCGGGAACTTTTTCAAATCGGCGTATGTAACATTTTGATCAAGCTGAGAAAATGAGCTTGGAAGTTTTCAGATTTCATTTTTATTCCTATTTAGAAACTAATCATTTTTATTGCAATTGAATACACCTCAACGATACATTATGAAAAGGTTCATCGTCACTGACCCTGAAATCTGCACTGCGTATGAACATTTCAGTTATTTTGATAAAAATATATGTTACAACGTTCTGCAACAGATAAATCACATACGTCGTTTTGATACGTCAGCATGACCGAGGTCATGCTACTTTCGTCGAAATGTTACGCTGCTCCGTACGCTGCATTGTTGATACGTCGAAATGTTGCGTCAAGTTGAAACGTTTCACGCACATGCGACAAAAAATTGCAACACTTACAACACGACGTAACAACATTTGCTGCAGAAAAACAACGTAAAATGTTTTTCTTAACGAAAATCAGAATATTCAAGCAACATGCTTAATTTTGAAATCAGTGATGAAAAAGTACAAGCAGACGCACGTTTTAAACTATTTAGTTGTTCGAAAAAACTTTTTAAAGTACATTTTCTGCTAAGCGGTGTATGTGCAATATTTTCAACAATGATGTTACACCGTTTTGCAAAAAATTGATTTACATTTTTAAAAACACATTTTCATGTAGCTTTGAAGATATACACATTTTTAGATGAATTTGATGCCACATGCTGTTAAAAACGGGTTTGTTTACAATTTGCGACATACGCCGTTTTGAAAAAGTACCCGAGATTTGCATCCAAAAGTCACTAAATTCACTATTTTTTTGGAAAATGATCACTAGTCACTATTTTTGCTTTGCTTGTGGTAAAAAAGTTCAGAATAAAAATCATTTGTAATTTCTATTTGTATTATTATCAACCAACTCAAATGGTAGCAATATATATTGGTAGCAATATATTAAATCTTGAAAATATGCACCAAAGAAGTTCCAAGTATGTTGTGAAAATCGTGAGGTTGTTTCCGATTCATGTCAACTATGATCTTTTTCTTCACGAATGGAATTTGTTAAAATGCGAAAGGCTAATCTCAAGTAAAGAGTACAGAACTGAGAAGTATTGGAACCATAACCACGTATGTTGATGAACGTCAATACTCTCCGGTGTAAAAGTTAGGGAACATCTTCAATTTCATCACATGACAATGATGTTTGATGTTTTTCAATGTCAGGGAGAAAAATGAGCAATAAGGGCGTCATTGAATGTACATTATGATTATTGAATGGTTGTTAAATCTATTGATGATTCCTAAATCTGCATTGCGGCCCTTCGAGATAAGTGGCGAAAAAAATGTAGAGAAGTTATGTCAGAAGTAATTCTGGCACAAGCAACCAAATTCAAAAATTTTTGATTGAATTTATTTCAAAATATTACATTTTTGCCTTTCTCGTACAACAAAGTTGTACCGAAAGGCTATCATTTAACTCCAAAATCGAACTTTTTATAGAAGTCCCGGAGACCCTTGATGTTATATCGATTGGTATCGTCGAGCTGAACAAATGTCTGTCTGTCCGTGTGTATGTGTGTTTTTTTTACAAGGGAGAATGCATTTACACACTAACCCAGCACACGTGCATTGTAGTTGCCAAACTACCACACGGAAGTGTGCTGGAGTGTCGGACTCGACCGTACCGGTAATACCGACTACACTCCCTTGGGCTCCGCCATCGTTTCCCCCAGGAACTACCTCCCAGTACTACAAAAAACGAGTGTAGAGGTGAATAAATTGGTCTTAAAGTCTTAAATAAAACAAAAAATTGATTAGATTTGAATGATGTTTTTTAACTCGTGATTATTTGGCCACCCATGTTTATTTATTACCAATTCAGTAGAAAACCGAATTAGCCGCCAGCGAAGTTGAATTTTTCTCACAATCCATACGTTAAATCTAATTTCGGAAGTGGTGCGCTGTATAGCGCATCAACAAATGAAAACAGCGACCCACTTCCGAAGTTAGGTTTAGCGTACAGATTGTGAGAAAAATCTAACTTCGCTAATAGCCTATTTAGGTTTTCTACTGAATTGATAATAACTTTAATACTAAAGTCTCCCATTTAGAAACTTCTGGAATTCTAATAAGAGACCATAGTTTTATTGGATTTTCAAAATTTTGCTCTGAATGCTACGTCGAGTTCATTATCTCAAAAACTTCTTTGTAATTTGTTATTAAACCTTAGTTTAACAGATAACATCGTATTTTTTAAATTTCTTCATTATTTAAATTACTTTATATTTTTCAAACAAATGGTCCTACCAAAGATTTATAAGCTTTGTAAGTCCAAATAGTTCACCAGCTAGGGATCAATTAGATCATTTTGTATCATTCTTTTTATACAGAAATCTTCGAGCTCATATTAAACAACAAAATATAGTAATCTACGAATTATACCGTTACAATGCTAATGCAACTTGTAGATCTATACCCGGTTCAAAACTTCATACAGAAGTCACTATTTGGTCACTTTTTCTGCAATTGTACAATGTACCATGTATTTTTGTAGCATGCACAAGGAAGATGATTTCAATAAACAATATTCTGTCCTAGATTGTTTCGATAACTTTTTTCATATAAATAAGTTATTATTCTAAAGATTATGGAATGAAAATGAGGTATGCTGCCTAGATACACATAAGGGTTCCATGTCAATTTTGATTTTCTTTCCAGAAATTAGCTTAAAATTACCTCCTATTTAAAAAAACTCATAAAATACAGTAGGCTTTGTTCTAGAAATTTAAATATCAAAACCCACTTGTGGAAAGGGGGAAGGAAGGTTAGTTGGACACCTAGAAAAATGCAGAGAACTCTACGACCTCTCATAGATGCCACGGGAGGTTTTGGGATTGTATGGAAGGTTATAACAATAGGAATCGTTTTGGTAGAACGTGAAACACGGAAAGAACTAAGATAGAAATACAAAGTAGGAAAGGGACGAGCCTGGAATTCAACCCATGACCTCCTGCTTACAAGGCAGTAGCGGTAGCCACTAGACCACCGAGCTCGTCTAGTTCAATAGTCCTAGAGCAATTTATACAAATAAAAAATAATATGTCAAATTTTCAGAAAAATTACATTTTTTTTTTCAATTTCTCTACTTAGAACGAATTTGAAAAAAATCAACGGCAAATTACTGAAGTTGTAGAAAACTGACTTGGAACTTTTATGTCAGCGAATGGGGGCAGTATGTATTACATAACGGTTGTCCGACATTAAACTTTTTTTGCCTTTCTCAACCAGGTTGTACCGAAACCAGGTTGTACCGACCACAACCAGGTTGTACCGAAAAGCAATCATTTTACTCCAAAAAAGAATTTTTCATAGAAGCTTCGGAGTCCCACAGTGCTATATACCAGTCGACTTAGCTTGACGAGCTCAGCAAATGTCTGGCTGTCAGTATGTGTGTGTGCACGGAAGCTATGAAAAACATTAGACAACTCCCTAGTCATAAGACGAGTTTGTACAATCCCATTTAATTCCACCACTTAATTGTACCTTGACAGATACGTATTTCGACCTCAACAGTAAGGCCGTCTTCAGTGTCTCGTACTTGACTCGACTAGTCGAGTAAGTCGATGATTTGCTTCGGAATACTTCAACGAGTTGCTTCAACCTCCCTGGGAAATTCCCTGCGGAATCGCTGGAGGATTCTTTTCGGAATCCCTGGAGGATTGATTTGGAGTCCTTTGATGGTTTGCTCCGGGATCTTTCGACGGATTGCTTCGGATTCCTTCGACGATTTGCTTCTATATTCCTGGAACATTGCCTACGAAATCCTTGAACATTTACGTTGGAATTCCTGGAGGATTTCTGACGGAATCTCTGGAACATTGCCGTCGGAATTCCTGGATTATTCCATTCGGAGTCTCTAGAAGAAGATTCTCATTGGAATCCTTGAAACATTTCCGTCAGAATATTCCCGTCCGAAATCCTGTAACATTCAAATACCTGAAATATTTTCGCAGGAATTCCTGGAGGATTCTCGTTAGAATTCCTGGAGGATTCCATTCGGAATCTCTTGAAGATTCTTATTGGAATTTCTGGGACATTCTCGTCGGATTCCCTGAATAACTCCAGTTGGAATTACTAAATAATTCGCATCGAAATCCTTGGAGAATTCCCGTCGGAATCCTTGGAGGAATGTTGCATTTTTTTTTTCATATTTATGAAACTGCGTACCGGTGGAAACCTTGGCGGAGATCCGTCACATATTGTGCACATAAGCAAAAGAGTAGATATCTCCTTTTTTAAAAGTATGCATTTTCCCGGAAAAAAGCAAAAGAGTAGATGACTCCGTCTTTAAAAGTATGCATTTGCCCGGAAAAAGGCAAAAGAGTAGATGGCTCATTTTCTAAAAGTATGTATTTGCCCGGATTAAGGCAAAAGAGTAGATGATCCCTTTTTTTAAGTACGCATTCGCCCGAAAAAAAAGGCAAAAGCGTAAATAACCCCTTCTTCAAAAGTACGGAAAAAGGTAGAAGACTAGATGATCCATTTTTCAAAAGAACGCAAAAGTCGAAGCGTATATGATTTCTTTTCTACGCATACGATCGGAATAAGACAAATGAGCTAATGATGTAAATGTAAATCGTAGGATATAAATCGAGCTTCTGCCTAGAGTTTTTAAAATACTTTTAATTTTATACCAAATGGTCATTATGCCAAATGACCCTAAAATCATTGACTATTTTTTCCTTATTATGCTAAACGGTCGTTATGTCAAATGGCCTTTATGCCGAATGGCTCCTGGCCATTCAACTTGTTATGCCATTTGGGCGTAGCCCCCTGACCACAATCGCTTCATATCGTAGAAATGCTGCTCGGTATCTTCAATTCGGAGATGGCGAGTTCGATTCTCGGACCGGTATAGGATGTTTTCGGGTTGGAAACTTTCTCGCCACCCTGGGTATAGTATATCCATTGTGCTTGCTACACAAGATACAAACTCATGCAATGGCGGGCATAGAAAAGCTTTCAATTAATAACTGAGGAAATGCCAACAGAATATTTAGTTGAAAAGCAGGCCAAATTCCAGTTGGATTGTAGAGCCATTGAAAAAGAAGAAAAAGATGTACAACTTTATCGACATTTGTATGATTCACTTAGTAGAAGTTTTATCAAAACAAGGAATGTGGCGCCTGTTTTTTTTGTCATGTCTCACCAAAACAGACATGAAAAAAATACCACACATTGTAAGGATGGTAAACAAACATTCATATAACGGCTTCATTCTCGATTATTTTCACTCTAATAGGAAACAGGCGTGATGAAGCTTTCTTCTTATTCATTGGCATTACATCCCCCACTGGGACATTGCCGCCTCGCAGCTTAGTGTTCATTAAGCACTTCCACAGTTGACAAAGTAATGGCAAGTAAAGCTTCATCACAGGAACCGTTTGCCGTTTTAAAAAAAGGTATGCCAACTTTCTCCAAAGGATTTCTTGAATCTTTATAATTGTTACGTACGTTGTTTTGAAAAATTATGCTTGTTTTTTTTAATAAGCTCATGCTGACACATCTCTTGCTCTCTAGATTAGAAATTTACCTCTTCAGCTATTGTTTCAACCATTTCCAAGCATAATCTGCTGCTGCTGCTACTGGAACTTGGATGTTCTTTCCACATAATGCAACCCGCCACATCAGTAGTTAGTCAGTGAATTACAGACAGCAACCAAAAGTCGAGAGCTGCAGCCTGCAGCTGGTTCAGTCTCTTGCAGCCAGTTGATGTCGCCACAAAATTGCATCTCTTACGTTTTCATTTCTTACGTGCTTTCCGTTCATTCAGGTCTCCGTATTTTTTGGTGGTGTGTTCCCTTGAGAAGTGCAGTGCAGAAGAGATAGAAATAAGAGAAGCTCTGGAAGTAACCCGAAGAAAGTAGTGCACAAGTGAGCGGCCATCACCAACACGAGCGCGAGCGCCTCCGATGTTAAACCTGAAAATTTGATCAGCAGAAAAAGGCAGAGCCAGAAAGAAGAAGTTGTGTGATCTTATGATCAATTTATAGTTGGGTTTGAGTGAGGAGTGGAAGAAAAGTGTTTGCGAAAACAAAGAGAAGCAAGAGTGTGGGCCCGTTTAAGGGAAGGTGAATCAGTGGGAAGACAAGTGTCCGGATTATGATTGTTTGGTCGTGATATCGAATTTGTTCAACCAGGCATAGAGAAGATAGTGTGTGAGAGAGAAAAAGCGGATAAGTTGTTGCAGGAACGGACGCGTTTTGGATCGATCCACTTCAACAATAAACACAGCCGATCTCCATTGCTGCCGCAAGCGCAAATCAACGTCGCCAGTCAACGCTGCGAGCAGATCACCAACGAACCGTGTAGTCCGGTTTGAGTTGGTTGTTTTTCATCTATTATAGAGGATCCTAAGGATACAGTTTTTATGAATCATTTCCCATTAAGTTAGGTGAGTGGAAGTTTCCAATCGATTTATTTCTATCATATCATATTCTTGCTGCAATAAAAGCGTGTCTTTAAAATTTTCCGGCTCCGGATAAAGTGACAATCATAACATTAACAGAACAGCGTAAAAAGCAAAAGGTAACAATGAGAATATCTAAATTAAGGTGATATAGTGCGATAAACAATCGCACTACTTGTCACTTCCCTTCAAAAGAGAAAGGCAATTTGGCAATGAAAATATTGTCCTGCAACTTACGCTTTATTACAGCAAAAGCTTAACCCTCTAATGCCCAAGCCCGCCTTTAGACGAGGTATTTTGATTATTTTTTGTAATTTTCTATTGATCAGATTTTGAAAAGCTTTAGATGTTGATCAATAATATAAACTTCATGGATGGCCCATGGCCTACTAATAATATTCGTAGATTCCGTCCCCGTCGCTACTTATGGTTTGGTCGATCAAGCCTCATATAAGTTCCAGAATTTCACTTGCTATCGGCTCTGTGTATCGGTGTGTCGCAGACATCTGTTGTTGAACACCCGCAAACCATTGATATATACCAAGTTTCACTATACTGCCCTGAATCGCTTATTAGTCCCATATGAATTTTCGTTGATTTTGAGTTGAGTTCACTAAACGCTATAATTTTGATCACTTTTCACACAAGCATCAAAATCATATAGTTAATTTTTCTGAACTTATTCACTTGCAAACAGCTTAATATTTGAAAGATAATCGAATCATATAATAGGATTTTTGTTAGCATGTGCTATTGGGGGAAATTTTGAACAATTTTCTGGAAGTTCCCAAGAAATTTCAATGACAATTCCAAAGAAATTGCTGTGAAAACACCAAAAAAAAAATCCACGGACATTCCGTAGAGTCACAGAATATCTCGCAGAAATTCCGAAAATATTCAGAAGGAATTCCCATGGACTTTTTCGAATATTTTTTGCGGAAATTCCGAAGGGTTTCTCTTATGGATATTTCGTAAAATTCTCCTTGCAAGTTCCGGAGACAGTCCCGTGGAGATTCAAAGAAAATTTCCTTTAGAAGCTTCTTTGGAAATTGCACAAGAAATTCTTTAAAATTTTCTCGGGAAATTATTTCGAATTTCAACGTAAATTTCTTCAGAATTTCCCAGATAAAGACTTAAAATTTAAATTTCTCGGAAAATTGTTTCGATTTTCAAAGTAAATTTCTTCAGAATTTCCCTGAATTTCTGGAAAGGCCAAACAAAAAAATCAAGGCTGAAATTCGAAATAATTTCGCGAGAATTTGTTTTAAAGATTTTCTTGTGCATTTTCCAAAAAAGATGCTATACAAGTTTCAAAGATTATTTTTCCGTGGAATCTCCAAAGAATGTAAAGTCAAAGTGGAAATACCGAAAAGTTTTCAAGATTAAGTAGAAAACCTAGAAGAAACTTTTCCAACTCAACACAAAAGAACTACTGGTAAAATCCAAAGTAGCCTCACATAATTTAGACTTTTACTTCAGAGTAATCCATTAGATTTTTCGGGAGAAAGTTTCCCATTATTGATTGTATTTCAAAACACAATTCAACAATGCAACTTTTTTCTTTTTCAACTTCCATCTGACTTCTGCCTTTAGTCAAAATTTGGTTGAAATCGGTCCAGGGGTACAGAAGTTACACTGAGTTGTCCGTTTTCTGAGCAATACTCCTCCCTCACGCTTCCCCAAATTACTTACAAAATAAAATCGTCTCATCAGAGTGAATATGTGTACAAAATTTGGTTGATATCGGTCCTGGGAGTTGAAAGCTATACTTAATTATTCGTTTGGATGTTGTTGGATGGACTTTGAGTTAACATGACTCATCGGCCGCTGAAGCCACTCGACTGGCTTTCAGTCGGGGACATCACAATCCTTACTTTGACACGTACGCTTACATCGCGGGCGACAACCAAACGTTGCAAATAAATATATTTGCGTTTGGTTTCACGCCACTTCTGATTCTGTTTATTTCTCCTTTATTTCGGCCATTTTCGAGGATGGTGTCCTCCAAAAAGAAGGTTGATCCGACAATTCGATATGAACTTTCTTCAAAGTGCAAAACTCAATCGTAAATAGCAAATTTGATAGCGCGGCGGAGGAGATGATGCAATTAATTTGAACGGATGGAATCACTAACAGCAGCTAAGCTACCACGCTAAACCCAATGCCGCCGAAACAATCCATTTTCGCAATTAACTCTTTCTTTCTATAAAATGCTGGTCCTGAGAAGAACCAATTTTATTTTCTCAATGCTAAGTTTTCCAATAACTCACTGTATCCAAACGCTTGTCAGCACCTTGCGTTGAATTTGTCCGACCGCCACTTGATGATTTTTCGCTAAGCCTCCACCATTTGGAATTAATTTTCAGCATTGCCACTGCTATCCACGCTTTCATGCTGCTGTGTCCGCTCCGCTGCATCAAATTTTGTCGAACCGCTTATTCCGCTCTTTCCGCGGAATCCCGAGCAATATAGCTCGCGCGCGCCGGAAAGCAGCTTTCTTGTATTCAATCAATTAGGCCCGTTAGCCCCGCCCCTTTGTGATCTCTATGGTTGTAAATATAATGTGCACTCATAACGATTATTGAAGGGGCGGGGCTAATGAAATTACTTCATTAGATATAAGAAAGCTGCCTTCCGGCGCGCGCTAGCCATTTTGATCGGAATTCCGCAGCAGACAACGGACCGTTCAGAGAATGACAAATTCTAAGAATCTAATTTGGTTATGAGCTGTTGGTTATTTAAGATGCGTATAGTTGCGAAGAGTAACAACAGAAATATGACTCAAGACGAAGTTTCTTTATATCACCAAACATTATCTCTTGGCATCTGTCTGTCCGAGCGACGTTCACCGATGGGTGGTTGCTGTAGATAGTTTCCACAGAGGTGGCGTCTTCATTGATTTTATACAAAAAAGGTTAATCCGACTATCCGAAATAAACTTTCTTCAAAGTACAAACCCTAGCAGCACACATGTTCCACATAGGTTATTGCAACATATATGTGACCGGATTTAGTCACAATCAAGTTGCTGCAACCATTTTTGTCCAACTTGTGCTGTTCGGGAAACTCAATCGTAAATAGCGAATTTGATAGCGCGTCGAAGGGAGATGATGCAGTAAATTTGAACGGATGGAATCTCTAACAGCAACCAAGCTACCATGCCAAACCCGATGCCACCGAAACAGTCCATTTTCGCGATTAACTCTTTCCATAAAATGTTGGTCCTGAGAAGAACCAGTTTTGTTTTCCCAATGCGCCTTCTGTCCAATAACTAACTGCATCCAATCGCTAGTCAACAACTTGCGTTGCAACTGTCCGATCGCCACTTGATGATGTTTCGCTAAGCCTCCAAAAGTAGAAATAAATTTTCAGCATTGCCACCCACTCCTTCGTGCTGCTGTGTCCGCTCCGCTGCATCGAATGTCGAACCGCTCTCTGTTGAATCCCGATCAAAATGGCTCGCGCGCGTAGTAGTAGTAGTAAAATTCTTCTTTATTGTTTCATTTTCTGTTCTACAATTATTTTTTTACATGTACAGTGCTCGGCCGGCTTGGCCCTCCAACTTCAATTTGATTTTTTTTTTGTTTATATTGTTAAAGTTTTAAGATATGATATATCATGACGGCCTTTAGGAGGCGCTAGTGTGTTTTTATAATTTGATAACCTAACTACTATGTACACTAATATTTACAATAAAAATTTGTTATCCTAGATTGAAACTAGCGCCCTAATTGGAGCCTGATTCGAATGCAAGCAACGGGGCCTAAACTTTTCTTTACTCTCACTAAAGCGTTCATGTAAGGTTTTTATCCCGACCAGACGGTGGACCTCCGATGTTCTTGTCCTGGGAGGGGTGTTCAGGATCATCCTCAGGAGCTTGTTTTGGACCCGTTGATGTTTTAGGTGGTGGGTTTTAGCGCTCCTCTCCCAGACCGACATGCCATATTTCATCACAGGGAGGATGATTTGCTTGTAGACAGCAAGCTTATTTTTCAGGGACAATGACGACCGGCGGTTGATCAAAGGGTACAGTAGTTTCAACAAGACGTTACACTTTGTCACCGTTTTGTCAACCTGTTGCCTGAAAATAAGCTTGCTGTCGAGGGTCCAGCCAAGGTAGTCGGCCTCATTGGCCCATTCCACAGTCGTGCCATTGAGAATGATTTTACAGTCCCCAGGCGGAACAAGTGTAGGGGATTTGGAGTGGGGGAAAATGATGACCTGGGTCTTCGCCGCGTTGATACAGATCTTCCAGCTGGTGAGGTACTTTGTCAGGGCATCCAGGCCTCGTTGGAGTTTTGCCACTAGCGCTCTGATCACTCTACCGTTGTAGACGATGGAGGTGTCATCTGCGAACAAAGATAGAATGCCACCTTCTGGAGGTTCTGGCATGTCGGAGGTGAACAGGTTAAACAGCAGGGGTCCGAGGATACTGATCTGGGGGACGCCTGCGACGATGTTGTGCGCATTGGAACTCGCTCCGCTGATTGAGACCCGGAATGTCCTTGCCGACAGGTAATTGTTGATGATTTTCACCAGGTAGCTGGGAAGATTGTAGCGTTGTAGTTTGTACACCAGGCCATCATGCCATACATTGTCAAATGCCTTCTCGACATCGAGTAAGGCCATGGCGGATGTTTTCGAGACAAACTTGTTCCGTCTGAGGACGTTGGTAACTCGGGTCAGTTGGTGTACAGTTGACCGACCGCGTCGGAAACCAAACTGTTCCTCGAGCAAGATGTTGAGATTTTCGGCAGACTCAAGTAACCGGTGATGAATAGCTTTTTCGAATAGCTTGGATAATCCTGAGAGAAGGCTGATGGGACGATAGCTTTTGGGTGAGGAAGGATCCTTCCCAGGCTTCCGGATGGGAATGACTTTCGCTGACTTCCAGGCCGATGGGAAGTAGCTGAGCCGGAGACACTGATTGAAGATCAGCGAGAGGTGCTCAAAGAACGGCGCACTCATGTGTTTGAGCTCGAGATTCAGGATGCTGTCGAAGCCTGGGGCCTTCATATTCTTCGATGATTTGATATAGGCCGCCAATTCGCCAGCTGAGATCTCCAACTCCTCCGAGAAGTCGTTGGGAATCAAATGGATGTTGTTAGCATGATCGTTGACGGCTGCTTCGTGTGGACTGACGATGTTCTGCCCAAGATTGTGTGAGCTGACGAAGTGACGACCTATTTCAGCGACCTTCTCTGCAGGAGTTATCAAGCGATCCTTAGAGCCATTATTGTCTAGTGGGATCAAAGGTGGAATGGGCCGAGGCTTGGATTTTAGAATTTTGGTCATTTTCCAGAACGGCTTAGCATAATCTGGGAGAGTGCGGATCTTATTCGAGAAGTCGTTATTTTTGAGGTCCACCATTCTGGCCTTGATAATTTTTGTGATTCGATTGCAGCGTGCCTTAAGCTCAGGCAGTCCAGTACGCTGAAACTGCCTGCGAGTGACATTCCGCAATCGAATCAAATCTTTGGTGAGTGTATCGATGTTTAAGGAGTTGCTTACCTGCCGAGCCGTCGGTACGTGTTGTTCTCGGGCCGCCGTGATCGCTTCCTCGATAGCGCACAGCTGGCGGTCGATACTTTCCGGCGTCTCCGGACGCACCTCGAAGTCGACGGTGTTATCGACGCACTGCTGGAAACGCTGCCAGTTCACTCGGTGGTAGTTCCGCCGTAACTGCTGGTGCCGATTGACCGAGGAGCCCAGTTCCGCCACCACCGGAAGCTCGCGCGCGTCAAACAGCAGCTTTCTTGTATTTAATAAATTAAGCCCGTTAGCCCCGCCCCTTTGTAATCTGACATGGGTGTGAATATAATGTGCACTCATAACGATTAATGAATGGGCGGGGCTAATGAAATTACTTCATTACATATAAGAAAGCTGCTTTCCGGCGCGCGCTAGCCATCTTGATCGAGATTCCGCAGACAATGGACCATTCGGAGGATGGAAAATCCTAAGAATCCTATGAAATTTTCTCGCAAGATTCTGAATTTGATTACGAGCTGTTTTTTATCTAAAATGCGTATTTGTGTGAAGAATAACAGCAGAAATTTGACTCAAGACGAAGTTTTTTCATATTACCAAACATTATCTCTTGGCATCTGTTTGTCCGAGCGACGTTCACCGATGGGTGGTTGCTGTAGATACAGTCCCATCCCGATTTTGGCAACACCCGTTTTTGTCTACCCCCGATTTTGGCAACACCCGTTTTCGGCAACATTTTCTTCCCGATTTTGGCAACAACATCGAAAATATTTTTTTATTACTTTTTAGAGTTAAAACCTTTTTATTAATATGTAGTATGATAAACAAAACCAATAGTGAATGTCATTAAGGTTCATATGCGTTTTATGGGCTCTATATGAATAGTGAGCACTTTCACTGAAATAATGAACCACTACCATATTACCGCTCATTGCAAATAATTTCTATTGGAACTTTTCTACTATTTTTATTCACGTTTTCCATGTCCCTATTCACACTACCCTAATCTAACCAGCCCACCGTAGAATGTCGTATTTATTGGCATTCTCATTGATTTTGTTACCATTCTCACATTACCAGTCATGCAGTCTACGGAGGGTCCGTAAATCGTCTTCCACCTGATCGATCTACCTTGATCGCTGCACACCTCGCCTTCTTGTGCCTGTCGGATCATTGTATAGAACCATTTTTACTTCAACTGCGCATTGGTCCTCCACAAGCATTGTCTAGATCTAGTGTCCAAGGAGGACTACCGCCACTGGTTTATTGAGGGAGTCTGTTTAGTACGGCGGCGAACTCTATTCGATCGGAGTGTTTTTGGAGTCCAAAGTACGTACGCTTTCCTCCCACGTTGCGTTTTGTCTGCTGGTATCGTTATTGGAGGTCAAGTGAGCCTAAGTACACAAATTCTTCAACCACCTTGATTTTGTCGCCATTGATACAAGCTCGTTAAAATAAAAAGTTAAAATAATGAAAGTAGTGCATGGAGAACTGGAGTGCTTTGACCTGCAGCGAGCACCAGTTTGTCCGTAGGTTGACTGCTGTCGAGTGTCAGAGGTAGAATGCCGCAAAGGGTCTTCCAGCTTCCACTTGGCCACACTGTCACTCGTAATGCGAGGTGCAGATTGTGCTCATGGATCAATGATTGCCGCCTGAAATATTCCTAGGTTGAGCGCTAGGAGACCGACTAGTGTAAAGGAATTTGGTTTTAGTGAGTCGAGTGTTGTTAACCCATACTCACACTACATTGGATGCGCTTGACGAATGCACAGAATGGAGATTTCCGTTGTTACCATTTTCTAAAACAACAAAATCCATTATATAAGAATTCGAAATTTGTAGCACATTTAGTCATCTTGTATCCGTCGGATCGCTATTTGATTTATATAGTGAATTATGATAAAAACAAGCATTTGGACTAAAATTTATATGAGATGTCGGATTGAAGTCAGCTTTCAGCACAGCAATGGATACGTTTTTTTATCACCTCAAATTTTTGTAAGGACGTGGCCGACGCTATTGTTAATTTCAAATATTATTTATTATTAAATGTGTATTATGAAACTGGCCAATTAGTTACATTATCATTTGATTACCTTTCTTGAGTTTGTTTCAATATTGTTTGGACTACAATCTCCGAATAATATCGCAAAAATGTCAATTATGATACACGTCCATCACTTAAACACACTCCACATACTTTGTAGTACATATTCTAAGTATTTAGCTTCAAGCATGCAAACAAACAAAAATTGAAATTTTATATGAAATTTTTTTCCCGTTTTTGGCAACATCCCCATTTTGGCAACATTAAAATCCGGTCGTGTTGCCAAAATCGGGAAGGGACTGTAGTTTCCACTGAGGTGGCGTCTTCATTGATTTTATACAAAAGAAGGTTGATCCGACTATCCGAATAAACTTTCTTCAAAGTGCAAAACTCAATTGTAAATAGTGAATTTGATAGCGCGTCGGAGGAGATGATGTAGTGAATTTTAATGGATGGAATCACTAACAGCAACCAAGCTACCACGCCAAAACCGATGCCACCGAAACAGTCCATTTTCGCAATTAACTCTTTCTTTTTATGAAATGTTGGCCCTGAGAAGAACCAATTTTCTTTTCCCAATGCTCCTTACTAACTGACACCACAATTTGTAATAAATTTTCAGCATAGGCACTGGCGGTGCGGGATCGCCACAGTGCTATTTTTATGGTCAACCCTCTCTTAATATGAAATGCTGGTTCGTTGAGGTTGAATGATCTGCAGCAACACATCGAGCACTACCTACCACTAGCGCCTCCGTGATGCTATATCCGCTCCGCTGCAATCGCTTTGATGCGTCCGCTCTGCGTAAAATCTTGTTCAAACTAAGGATTAGATCCAAACCCGCAAGTGATTGATTTTTGATGTCTGTGCTAGTGATGCATGTACGTGATTGGTTAGTTTACCTATTTCTAAATTTTTTTATCAATTATCGATAATAAATAGTTAAAAAATAGTATTTTCATATAAATACAAAGAAGCGTTGACTCATCCTTGATCGAATGGTCCAAAAAAATTTAAAATCCATCGAGAAACGGCTTAGATATTAAAGTTTAAAGTCTATCATATTTTCGTGACGGTCCCCGATTTTCGCAATCGTAAAGTGTACCCCAATATAGAAAACACAGACGTAGTCCTACGTCAAAAACCCAGATTAATCCACCTAGCGGTGATGGTGCCTTTCTCGCGCTAAAAGGAAGGGTTTGAAGAAATCGCTCTCAATAGATAACGAACAAGGATAAAAAAGAGGCAAAAACGAGCGATGGGTAATGTTTTAAACATAACCGCGAGAAGACGTAGGACTTGTATAAACGTAACGTATTTACATTTAACTTTTGAATCTATGGGGTTTGATTATAGGTATTGATATTGGAAATGACAACTTCCATGCTGTGTAGAATTATTAGCAATTTGTTTATTCAAAACTTCTGGAAATAAAACCAATACCCTATTAAATACATAATTAGAATTGCTTTGTTTCTAACTATTAAACCCTTATTTGCACAAGCAAATGTAGGGCATTTATAGATTTCTCATTGATGATAGTATTTAAAGTTCAAAAATGATGGACTTATAATTTAATAAAAAAATTCAAAATATGGATATATAAAAGTAACCCTACTAAAATAGAGGAGGTTCTGCTAATACATCAACGAATAATTATTTAATGTTGTGGCTTCAAAGTCAAATTCTAAGTCAAGCTTAATGATATCATTATTCCGAAAAAGAATACCAAAGAATAAAAAAAAATGTTTATTAAAATTCTCTTCAGGGAATTTGTTTCGAGGACTTTTTTTTTTTAAATTTACAATTTACGGCGACATTTTCTAATCTCAAATGGATATCAGCACCATTGCTGATTATGCATCATTTGAATGCCAATGGCTTCTGCGAATGAATAAAAAAAATATTTTTAATCAATTTTCATCAGTGTAGTTGAATTTTTTGGTGGGGAATCAGAACTGTTATAGTATAACCCTGTTTGAATGTACGTGTGGTTTATTACCAACCGCAACTTAACTTAAGGTCAGTCACATGTCATGATTCATTCCCATCCCGAGATGATGTGGATTATGAAACTAATGATTTTCCCTGGATGAACAGACCGAATCTCTCTGGGCTAATTTCATTCTTGTTCATCCACCAGAGCTGCTACACACGGCCTTTAGCCGTGAGCTCCGTGTGATGCGATGGGCTATTGCATCGATCGCAACCGACACCACTGCATCAAGCATAGAATGACGAAAAATGCGTCCTCTTCTTTCATACATACTCGCAAACCCACTGGCAGCTCTCCCACTGGCGACTGCATGCTGTTTACGTGAGCACAGCAAACGAACGAGAAAAAATACGCAAGCAAAAAGCACGTCATTACGCGCTGTTGTCACAAACTGAAATGACTCGCACACGGGAGGCAGAGGTTCTTTTATACACAAATAATATCTTGCGGTGGAACCGAAGACACATGGCAGTGCATTCTGATGTCCGTGTTAGGAATGGACGGAATTAATGATATATGAAATTTTTATTGGCCTTGATTAGAATTGAAATTTTCAATAGCTTATCGTTAAAAATATTAAGTTTCAATGAAATTGGCAAATTGCTGGAGAGTGTACGAGTCGATTGATATATAAATCTTCAAAATCCATCGAAAGATAAAGGCGCTAGCAACGTTAGAAATCTTCCCTTCCAGCGTAACGCTCTCGATTTCCAAAAATCTAAATGACACCCAGTATAGTAAAGAAAGACGTAAATCCTACGTCAAAACTGTTCCGAATCATAACAAGCCATGATAGCAAATTTATCAAACTTGTATACAAGCTTGAGCTTGAGCTTGATTGACTGCTCGTAGTTGCTACTCCATTGTGACCAGACCAGGTGTTCTTGCACAGGGAACCAACAGATGTTTTGCTTGGGACTAGCACACATCTTCAATGTACAAGTACTGGTGATCTCATTTGTTAGGTCATACTGGCGCCTGCCACATCAGAATGCCAGTCAATGTAGGGAAGGGGGAGGAAATGATGATGCAGTCACTCGCCCACTGCAAGCCGAATATACCTCTGCACTTGCCACGAGTTCATGCGGAATTTGTTGGAATTTCTGGGTTAGGTTCAAGAGGCAGAGGTCCGTCTTGGTTAACGAGCTACCAATGTGATAGATAGGAGAAGGCAACTGATGGAATTTCTAATTGGATGTAGGAAACGAGCTCTATAATTCATTCCCAATTCTAGCATATTACTGTTAGAATACTCAAGTTGAAGGTATAGGAATAGTAATGGAAACGGTATGGAAGTCCATTTCCAGTTCTAGCGATTGCTAGAACATGAGAAATAAAGAGAAAGATACAAAGTAGTAGAATGGAACGGACCTGGGATTGAACCTACGACCTCCTGCGTATGAGGCAGAAGTAGTAGCCATATGACTACTAAGCCCGCACAAATTTATCAAACTTGTATACAAGTGCGAAAAAACAGAATCGGATAGGCAGCCCCCATAGAAAAATGGTGATTCTCTCTTTGTTTTCGCTCATTTCGTGTTGGTTACTGCACAGCTGTGTAGAACAAGTTGAAATGCATCACCAGAGTCAGTGCTCCCCACATTTGGAGCACTCTAAAAAAAATTTATCATGGGGTATAGCCTCTCGAATCAGTTCTCTATCATGACAGCTGGTGAAAAAAGTCTCGCGGTATGCTACATATCGTATATGTATACAGAGATGATAATTGAGAGACTTGTTCATTCTCTTCAGGATTCAATCCCTGACGTTTACACCTCGATGATGTACAAATAGTAACACCGTCTAATGTTATGATCAGGGAATCAATTTTTCTGGAATGCGCATACGAAACAAGCGACAAAAGAGAACCAACGACAAAGCTTTGTTTTTGTCGGAGAAAATAATGACAAAGATCCGAAAAATTTTGTCAGCAACAAAAAAGAAGACAAACTAACTTTTCATCCCGTTATTTTGCATAATTTCTAGAGCAAATTTTGGTTTTATGCTATAATAGTTTCTGCTTTTATGAAAATATTCGAGAATCGAACAATGATTACAAAATTAGCATCGTATTCTCGGAAATATCAGAGCATGCAAGGCAAATGATTCTTGTCATATTGTGTTGGGGTTCTGATAAAGGTTTGTCGCTAGGTGCGTTTGTCAGTAACAAACTCTGTTGATGACAAAGAGTATATTGCTAGGCGTTGCTCGAATATTGATTCCCTGGTTATGATAGAAAATTTACACTAGTAGACGACAGATGTCGCTGCCAAAAGTTTATCGAATAAATCGTCTGCTTTGAGGGTACTTACAGCGGCATACTATGAGTTAACTTTCTGAAATCAGTATGGCGAAAGGCATCTAAGGTTCGATTTCTCAAAATTAGGCACCTTCATCGAAAAAATATTTGGTACCACATAGTTTTTCATGAAAAGATCCTAATGTTGAGAAATCCCGCGTTAGATGTCTTTCGCCATACAAATTTCTTGCGGTTAACTCATGCTGGCTATTTGCGCATATACGAAAGCGCCTGGATGCTGCAGCGGCGAATAGAAAACCAGCCACTGCAAATAATTCATTTCCCATGTTCGAATTTTGACTTCCGGACAATTTTATAGTACTATGAAACTGCATGAAATGAAGAGCATACTTACGCCTAAATGCGTGCGAATCAAGCATCTTCATAGTACGATGAAACTCTTGCTGGGAGCAAGCCACGGATAAACTTTAAAAATATTCATAGATGCAAGCCATTTTTTATAACACATTATTATTCTATGTGACTATGAAATTCAATAGTGATCAACAGCGTTTTAGTCTCTGTCGGATGCAACTTGTTGCAAGAAAAACGGTTAGGACTTACTATGTGAAAAATTGGCTAAAGTTTTTTATGGCATTTTGTACACACACATACACACACATACGCACACACGGACAGACAGACATTTGTTCAGCTCGTTGAGGTGAATCGATTGGTATATAACACTATGGGTCTCCGGAAATGATAGCCTTTCAGTACAACTTTGTTGTACGAGGAAGGCAAAAAGGCTTCATCGAAAATATTGTTTAAATATGTCTAGCTTGTCCCATTCATGGCATAGTTACGGTGTACTTCGTAGATTGAACACTAGTGATACTCATGTTTTTCTTTTGAAATACCCATCCAGATTACTATCAAAAATCAAGATAGGAGTGATCCTTGATTTCAATCTAGGACAAAAATCACATCTTCACCGTAACTTGGGAGAGAAAGGAAGTGTTGATGTAGTACTTACTTAATGAGCGGCCCCCGACTCAGCTACACCCTCATAAGTACCACGGAGTTGGATATTGGGGAAGGTATTCGTTGGGTCAGGATTTGCCTGTAGCTGACAATGTGCCCATGGTAGATCTTACGCACAGGTGTCTTCCCAGCGCTACGGGGCCAAATAAGTCTAGTTTTCCCCATGCATGTTAAAACTCAAGGGCCAGTGAAAATTTCAGATTTTGACTTTAATTAAAATTTGTAAATCATTTTCAATTTCAAACAATTATGTAATTGCTCGAAATATTCACTTTCCGCGTCAATGATAAATTTAAAAACAACTATTTTGTTGGAAATCCATTGAGTTAGAATAGAAGTAATAGCTTTTCCCGGTAGTTTAATGTCATGGTCAAGCACAATAGCATTAGTATTACGCTTCATATGGTTTTGATTCCAAATATTTTTGTGTCGGATGAATTCGTTGATAGCTCTGCTTCGTCTTTCTAGAACATTGTTACCATTGTACCCACTTACCCCATATTTTTATTTGCCCCGGGGTATCTTATACATTACATGGTGTAAAAATACAATATAAAGTCTAGATTTTTCTACAACTTCATCTATTACAATAATGTCCGTCCTATTCTTTACATTTTGAGCATTTTCGGAGAACGAATTTGTTTCAAAATAGTCTAATATATATTTCACTAGTCGAACCTGCCCGGGTTGTTTTTTCTTCGTCCTAAATGTCGTTTAGTCGTTCATTGAATCGTAGCATTTTTACATTTGTTCAACTTTCCCATCAAAATGTTCTATTTTTTTCATATACATAAACACAGAAGAGCCCAAAACGATTCGATTGGTGAGTAAATCTTGCTAATCGCTCATCCCGTTCGTGAGTTATGTTGCCTCAAAGGAAATGAAAACTCATTTTTATATATACACGTAAAAAAATTTAATGTTATATATTATTAAGTTTTCAAATACTTTTTTGCCGAAGCAGGCGCTTAATGATATGTATAAGAAAAAACTTATACATCGCATTAGTCACATACAATCCGAAACTTATACTTTTCATTAACTTATGAATGTTATTAGCTTTTTGATATGGGATCATTCATAAGGTGGCATAATGAAGAGTATAAGTATTTTCGAATGGTTTTTTACCATAACATATAAGGTTATTTTTTTACGTGTAGAGAAGATTTACGAAAAATTAATTCACGGACCAACAGGAAAGTACATACTTGTCATGATGTCAGATAATTGTTTTACGCAAACTTAAATGCATATAGCGGAGTTCATGTTTTGATTTTTTTGACGTAAACTACGTCTAAGGGGAAGACTCGGATACAGGGTGACAAATGAAAATTTCTAAATTCGAGACCGTCACGAAATCATGTAAGATTTTGAACTTTAATAGCGCCTTTATCTTCCGATGGATTTTTGAGATTTATATATCAATCGATTCGGAAATTCTCTACCAATTTGTCAATTATATTGAAACTTTGGGTTATGAATGTTAAAATAGGGTATCGGATCATTTTGGCAGCACCCTCTTTTCTTGTCCGCAAGAGTCTCGTTTCGGCCGTCGCCGTTCAGTGCGGTTGGCTTTTGGACTCTCCTTTTTGTGCGGTGTTTCGCACAATAAGTAGAACAATGGAGCCGGACCAGTGACCGCGGTCGAAACAAATGTAACAAAATTGCGTAATGTAGTGCATGGTGTATAAAAAGTGATCCAGATAGGGGCATGTTTGTGCAGGCATGAGACGATCAATTGTTATCAATGCCAATGTCCTTGCTAGTAATGCAATCAATTTATATTAAAAAACGACTTTGGAAATTGCATTTTTTTGCAAACTGAAAACTAATAAGGCCGTTACACATATTTATTAAAAATTATGGTCTCCGCAAAGTCAAGGGGGAGGAGGTAATCTTCTTCTTCTTCTACTGAATCGAGCGGCATGAAAATTTGAATGCAGAAGTTTTTGGGGCCGGGTAAGGTCCTTAAGATGGTTAGAAACCCCTCTTCTCTTTGGAACCTGGCTCATATACAAATGAAACACCAATTTCATCATAACTCGAGATCAAGCAAATGGAAACAAATCTGGCGTGTGGAGGTTTTGGAAGAGAAGACATGTTTCTGTGGTGGTTTGCAACGCCTCCCCCTTCTGGAAAGGGAGGCTCCCATACAAATGAACCAAACATTTCTGCATAACTCGAGAATTAATCAGAGAATATATCAATTTTAGGCGAAGCAAAGTTCGACGGGTCTGCTAGTAAAAAATAAATATTAAAATGGAAAATAAATGGAAATAAAATTAAAAAAAAACTCCTCGGATTTGTTAAAGAATGTTTTGAAAGTTCTCAAAATTTACCAATGATTCAGGAAGTGTGAATGCACTTAAGATATTTTTATAATACGTGGGTGCAATAATGCGGTACTTATTGTACACGACAAAAGCTTCGGAACGCATACGTTCTTGAAACAGGCTATATGAGATACAATAGAGCTATCACCTTCTTGCTCCCTGATTCAAAAGTCTTGCAATGATATTAATAAAATGTTTGCACGAATATTTTATCCATAATGACACTCAGTATTGGTAGAATCATACTCAAATCTGAATCATCGAGGTTTCATGCACGAGCTAACTCGCCTACGATTCTGTAGGGGAAGCATCGCGCTTGAGTTTCTCGGCCAGAATCGCATCGCTTCGCTCACTCACCGAAAAATGATTTCGTTCTAAAAAGCGTCAAAACGCAATCGAAACGTATGTTTTGTTTATATATAATTATTAGCCATTGTTTTAGACGAAAATAGTTAATTCAATGCATCCAACAATGAAGAACACGTAAATATCATGCAATGATGCAAATTGCGATTCAAATCATGAGCAAATCTCTCGGTCATAATTCTGATGGGATTTAACTCACGCATGGTTTGAATCGCCGATGAGATTTGAGATTTTGAGATTTTACCAACACTGCCAGACAGTAGGAGTTAGAATGTAATAACACACACACACACTATCTTTTCCCGTCCGCAACGTTTACTACTCGCGCGCACCACAACCAAATTAATTGGGTTTTGGTACATGATTGACATTTTATGATTTCTAGTAATGCACGAAAAACAAGATATGCCTATGATTGGAATGTTTCTGAATAATAAATGTTGCAAACGGAAAAGAGAATGCTTCCCTACACGGTTAGATGACTTTACCCATTAATGGGTACTATTTTATTGTTGATATTATTCCCACCGTGAAAAATTCACCCATTTTCTTTAAAAAGTGCCACTACCCATTAAAATGGGCTTCATCTATTGAAATATTTCATCAAATGCTTCAAAACCAAAATGTAGGCAATTCGGATCCAAGAAAGGCATCATTACCACTGAGGACTAAATTTGGGTTTACATAGTAAATTTTTAAAACAATTGTCGTATCCAACAATTTTCATATCTTAAGATACGCTAGTTTTGTTCGAAACCAGTGACATAGTAAGTAATCAAATGAATTTTCTAAAAATATTCATGCATGATGGCACTACAATCCTCAATGAACAAAACTGCCTTACGTAGTTTACGTTGGGCGGTTGTGTCTTGTACATAACACTTCTGATTTTTAATAACGTGTTATACATCAATTCGTTTGATTAATGATAAGGTATGAACGTGCAACGAATACAATAATTAATAAAAAAGTGACCAAGAGTGCAAACATAATTCAGTCTTGATTGAGTCGCTTTCACTATCAGTGTAGATTTTAAATTTTGTTTTCTTGTATCCTTTGTACAAACAAAAACATCCGGATGTTGGCTACAGTATACACGGAATAGGCTGGATCGTTGTGCGGGTGCGCAGTATAGAGAGCAGTGTCTCTCTGTCACATACATCAGTATTCTTTACAACATTGCACTCCTGGCAGAATGTAGATATGGAGACTGAGTGTGCGAAAAGGCACGTTCTCGGAATATTTTTGTTTCTATTGCTATAGCTATTCTAATGAAAATATGACAGATAACAAAAAGTGGATGATGATTCTCTTACATTAAAAGAAGTTCTGGGCTGGAATCACATTTGTAACACTAGTAATGACTTTCGGACATATTACTAGATGGTTATGAGCATTATAAAATAGAACATATATGGAACTGAAAACATGGACATGTAGAAGAATTTTCAGGTGTAAAACGTCATGTTTGTTGCTGCTGGACTTCAAATTATGGACAACATTGTTGCTGTTCGTTATGAGTGGGAAAGATTCTTGATTCCCCGGACAAAGTGTAGGGGAACAGGTGGTAAAATGAACACGATAAGGACTTGCGTTGGATTCAATCATAATACGAGGATAATTTGCTAGTTTTACCACTTAGTTAACAATTCAACATATTCTTATTGCACTGAACCATTTTTTTTTGCTAATAAACATTGTTTGTTATTGCTAATAAACATTGTTTTATATCGAAATTTCGTATGTACAAAAAGAGTGCGGGTAAAATGAACATCGCTTCTGAAACCACTTTTAAGCATTTAAATTTTATTTATTTTTAGCTCCAGCACCGTAAATATAACCAATTGGGATTACAAGAGCCATTTGATTAATCTTTTATATCTTTTGAAAATCTCTTAATTATCAAAATAATAAAAAGAAGAAAAAATCTGAAGGGTTATGTACGAGACACGACCGCCCAACGTAAACTACGTAGAACAGTTCGGTGCATTGAGGAATGTAGTCATATTTTAAGATAATTCATTTGATTACTTATGTCACTGGTTTAGAACAAAATTACAATAACTTAAAATATAAAAAAGTGTTGGATACCGTAGTCAGGGGTGACGTTCGAGCCCTCATATAATTCAGTTATATAATTCAGTTTTATTGTTCTAAGATACATTAAATCTATTCTCCAAGCATTATATGTAGTTGAAAAAGTGACGCATTCTCACCCCCATTTACCCGTTGTCTCCCCGACGACGGTACGATAACTTAAAATTTTAACTTTAAAACCCCAAGTGGTAATAATGCTTTTCGCAATTCCAACTGTTGCATTCGACTTAGAGTAAAATTAGTAGGGATTCAGTTTCATTCCAAATTTTCGACCACTATTCTAGTTTATTTGCGGTAATATATAGGTGGAAATAGTAAAGTATGATTATTAAATAATACTATTCTGAAATAAAAATAACTCACTAGCGTTACATGGTTATGATATCTCAAGCAGCACACGTTGAGCCAATCTTGTTGCAGTAACCATATAGTGAGAGAATTCGGGCATATATAAGTTACTGTGATCGATGTGCTATATGTTTGTTGCTGATGCTGGGGGTGAATACTGGTGAGTCCGTGTACCACGATTTAGCGATTTTACGACAGATGCGAGACGATACGCATCGGCCCTGGACCTTGCAAAGAATCTCTGCTCTGGCTACGGACAAACAGGTGCCTCTGTCCAATGGTAGTCAGAGCATCGAGTCATCACTGGTGGAAGAATACGAGCCTTGGACCTTTGGCAGAATCTCCGCCTTCTGTTATTTGGAGTGACGAGGAATAGTATGGCAGAGAAGGGATAGTCGTATTGTTGAGTCCGACAAAGAAGCGCGAGTCGATAAAACCCGGTTGCGCCAACTAGAAATCAACAACCACTAGCCATGTACCGTTTTGACTCAAATTCCGAACATGACTCAGATCCCGAACATTCACTTTTCAATGGTCATTTTGGTTTTATTCGTGTATTTTTCTGCAGAGGATCGTATATTCGTTTGTAATCTTGATTCTCATTACGGAAAACCAATTAACGATTAATTTTAGGGCGCTAAAACGCCAGTGTTCGGAATATGAGTCATATTCGGGATTTGTCACAACGGTACCAAAACCAAGCCATTCGGTTGAGATGCGCCAGAGTAGTAAACGCTGCGGACGGGAATAGGGTATTTGTGCTATTTGATTACAATCTAAATCCCACTATCTGGCAGTGGCATTATGGATAACATACTCGTGTAACCATATTATTAATATAATTGCAAGAATCTTAGATCCGGGGGCTAGAAAGTAATAGTTCTATTGTAACCTATAGCCCGTTTCAATAAAGTATGCGTTCCGAAGCTATATCCGTTTACAATAAGCCCCGCATGATTGTACCCACAGAGTATCTGAAGTGCATTCAAACTTCCTGAATTAAAATTGAATTCTTTTGATTTTGGCGCATATTTAATAATAAAAATATAATTAACAATTTGCAGTTTATCATAAAATGGCTCACCATTTTCCTAAGTTATCTTTGAATCGAAAATGTTTGTTCATTTGCATTGCGATTATCGCATTATGACATTGCATTGCCGTTACTAACAATCGATCATCCTATCCTTGCACAAACATGCGCTTGTATGTATATCGCCGACTGCAGTCACTGCTGTGGCCCTACTTTTTGTGGCAAACTGGTGCGAAGCACCGCACAAAAAGAAGAGCCCAAAACCAACTACACTGAACGACGGCCGAATGAGACTCACGTTGCGAACGGGAAAAAGAGGTGCTGCCAAAATGGTCCAATACCCTACTTTAACGTTGATAATCAAATGTTTCAATATAACTGGAAAATTCGTGGAGAGTTTCCGAGTCGATTGATATATAAATCTCAAAATTCCATCGAAAGATGAATGCGCTATTAACGTTCAAAATCTTACATGATTTCGTGACGGTCTCGGATTTGGAAATTTTCATTTGTCACCCTGTATCCGAGTCTTCCCCTTAGACGTAGTTTACGTCAAAACGTTTTGGAATATCAGTTATTTTGAAATTAAATTTAGATATTCAAAGTTTTATCATGATTATTTGATGTTTTTTTTCCTTGAACTTTCGCTACACAATTGCACAACTTTTATCATGAATTTGAGTAGATTTGATATGAGTTGTCATTTTACCTGCGCACATGCCATGTGATAAATTACTCTTCCTATAACGATGCAAACCAAAAAAAATACTATTTACCCCTGCAACACCTTTGTGAAGGTTGTCCTATTTGCCGCTGTAGTTTGAACCAATTAAATATATCGTTAAATCTTACCTACCCTATTTTTATGGCCTCGTTTGATATGCCGAATATTAATAGCTATTCGTTTGGTCTCAAAACCAAAATATTAGCTCAGGTACCGTCAACTGGGGGGAAGATGATCATTTTTAAGACAAAACATGCAATAACAATGTGTGTTTACATTTTAAATCGAAACAAATATTTTCAAAACATGTACTGCTATACGTTGCAATAATCAACAACTTTAGTTTTCTGAAATGCGTTCGCATTTATTAAAATAAATTAAATTATCACACATTTTTTGAGTAATCTGGTTTGGGGTGAAGTTGATCAAGAATGGTGAATTTTACGAAAAAAAATCTTCAGATATATTTTTTTTTAAAAATGTTGACCCGTATTCGCTAAATCGGCCCTGATCATCAGAGGATAAAAATGTCTATTAATTTGGCATGTGTTGTCGGATACTCACTGTCGAATACGTAGGGGAACGGTTTGCCATTTTATCTCATAGCTCCTATTTCCATCGAAAACAAAGCAATGGAAAGGAATTTGGTTTGTTTATTATTTTTGTGATTTTTTCAGCAGTGAGCACGCATGTTGACAAAAAGAAGCAACGAATTTGGTGCCGTATTTCTTTGTTTAGCGATGAGATGGATATATGTACAGTGAGATGGAGATCGGAACAGTTCCCCTATAACAATTAAAGCTCCTATTAAAAATTAGCCAGATCGGACTGTTTGATAAATTTTTCTAATGCCTTATTAGAGTGATTTTTCCAGACATTTTTAGAGTTCATCACTTTGAGGGATCGAAAGTTATTATTTTAAATTTTTGCCTTTCTCGTACAACAAAGTTGTACCGAAGGGTATAGGATTACTCCAAAAATTAAACTTTTGATATATACCGATCGACTCAGCTCGACGAACCGAGGTGATGTCTGTTTGTGTGTACAAATTTTGTAGACACACTTTTTGGAACTTAGTATTACCCGATTTACTCGCAAAAAGTTGCATTCGACGGGGAATGCGGCTCCATTGTTTGCTATTATAAATTGGCCCGATCGGACATTGCATTTCGGAATTATTAAAAAATCATTGTTTTTTTCCGGAAAAAAATTCAAAATCGAAAAAAAATTGTGTTTAAAAAGTGGTGGCAATGCATAGTAATTAATGCAAAAACATGCAAAATGATACCAAAAATGCGATCTATTCCCCTAAAGTGCTTTTTTAAACTTTCTAATGTGATTTTTGCCTTTCTCGTACAACAAAGTTGTACCGAAAGGCTATAAGACTACTCCAAAAAACAAGTTTTGATAGAAGGCCCGGAGACCCATAGTGTTTTATACCGATCGACTCAGTTCGACGAATCGAGGTGATGTCTGTAGGTGCGTATGTATGTGTTTTTTTCCTAAACAATGGAGGGGGAATCTGCTAAACAGACATCCTGGGTTGTCCAGGAAGTGCGGGGTTAGGGATCACCTCCAACAGCAAACGAGGGAGGCAGGACTACATCCCCGACCCGCTAAACCGTTTCCATTGCCGCCAAGCCCATAGTCCCTTCGGTACAACCAGAAAGTAATGCTTCAAAGGGGGGCCAGTGCACAACGCACCCTCGAGGTTAGCTGCGTGTCCTTGCAGCACCGAACATCGTAACTCACTTTTTTAAAAGAACACCATGGTATCGTGCCAGCGCGTTGCCGGCTTTTCAGGTGGCCTTACCACGCCCTATGTCCTCGGAAGGTGGGAAGGGTCGACTTCGCGCCTACTTCCCTCTGCACGACTGGTATCAAGAATGATGATGCCGCGTGCACCCCAAATTGACCTTTCTGCGATAGGGCCTATTCGCCAGCACACAGAGGGACTTGCCGACGCGGTGCCTACGCCTGCCCCAGCCTTGACGAGGACCCCTTTTCGTCCTCGGGCTCGGAACCCGCCTGGTTGACCGACGCCGCGAAAGCGACGATACCATGTTGTTCTTCGCGCGGCCACTTGTTCGATAAAAGGATCGAGTTCGACCACAGAGCATGACCACCGGTATGACCCATGAAGCCGACTTCGATCCCTTGGACCACCTCTTATTTGCGCTTGAACTAGCCATCCTTGAGTCCACGTGCCACCTTCTGTGTAGCTCCGAGACGATTTGGGCGATAGCCGATAAAACGTCGTTCCAGCCAACTTCATCTTTACACATCCTCCGAACTAGGATGTCCGGGGTAGTGTCCAGACCACATGTGGCAAGCATGTGGTCACGCATTGCGTGAAAACGTGAGCACACGAACAACACGTGTTCCGCCGTTTCCTTTAAACCTGCGCACACCAAACACTCGGGCGAGGCCGAGCAAGCCAGCTGCGTTACCTGCACTGTGATGTTGCAGCACGCTTAAACGCCGGGCACATCGAACCCCCAATGGGGTGCTTGCTGTTCACAGCTTTGCTGGAACAAATCAAACAATTGGGAGGGTTCGTGCAGCATTGTGCCTTATGTTCCTCCAATCCGCAGCGTCGGCAGAGATTGCTTCTGTCAGGGCCTTTGCAGTCCCATTGCTTGTGCCCCGGTTCCAGGCACTTGAAGCAAACTTCGGGTTGCTTGTATATGCCCACAGGACATACCGACCATCCCACCTTGACGCTCCCTAACTTGACTACCTTGAAGGCGTCCGCTGCAGATAGCCGAACCAATGCTATCTGCGTCCCTGCCGGAGCTTTCCGTAGCCGAACGGCTGCGGTGGGCGTCTCCACTTCACACTGTCGCTGCAGTGCCGTGACGAGCTCTTCGACTTCGGTGATCTCGTCCAGGTCTTTAACCCTTAGATTCACCTTCGTCGTGAGTGCCCTCACCTTGACCGTCTCGCCTAGGACTTCCTCCGCCAACTTCTTGTAGGCGGCGGCATTTTGCGAGACGCCCCGCTTCAGCTCGAGGATCATCTCGCCCATCCGGGTACGTCTTATTCGACGAACGTCGGCGCCGAGTTCACCGAGCTTGACGTCACTCCTCATCGCCTTCAAGACGTCCGAGTACTTAGCCTCGTCCGCCGTGATGACTAGGGCATCGCCCCAGGAGCGATTGGCGCTTACCCTAGACTTCTTGCTACCCCCATTCGCCTGGGCCTTCTTTTCGGCCCTTGACGTCTTCGGTTTCCTCTTGTTCTTGACCAGGGTCCAGGAGGCGTCATCCCCCTCTATTTCCCTAGTCTGGTGCGGCTGTGAGCTCTCAGCCTGCCGTAACCCCTTACAACCGTCTTTCCTGGATGGACGGACCTTTCCAGGTCCTTCCTCACCCGGTTTTGGAGGTACCTGGCCGGGGTTCAGCTTCCCAGCCCCACTACCCTTGTTCGGGGTAGTAACCCTCCGCGTTTTGGAGCGGCCCCCAGGGAGCACATCCCCTGGAGACTGTCTCACCGTTTTTGTGTCTGCTCCGTTGGAGCAGTCACCCCCGATGTACCCGCAAATACTTGAGCCTCAGTCTGGGTAGACTTTGGTACCACCGTCTTCGCTGGCACGCCTTCGGTCGATTCGACCTTGGCCGAGTCCGCGAATCCTTGGGCCTCAGTCTGGGTAGAACTCGACTCCACGGATTTCACGGATTTACACTTGGCCGTCCCGACCGCCCTCTCCAGCATCGACTTTCGAAGTTTCTGCAAGCTCCTCTTGAGGTCCTTACTGATATTATGCTTCGATGACGCAAAGTCGATAATGGCGTCCAGCTGTTCCGTCGCCACCTCGAAGGCCGAAAGCCCATCGCGTTTGCGGTTCATCGCCTCCACAAGCCATGGGCCGTCAATAACCTCTACCGGCATTTTTTTAGCCGAGAGAAAGGTTAAGTGACCCACGCTGGCGCTGCGCACTGAGCTGCCGACTATTGCCTCTGGCCTCCTAGGCGGAGACCTGAACAACCCACCTCTTGCGATGGGGTTGTCGCCTACACTACTACCACTAATTAAAGAATTGACTTGGTTTTCCATTTTGGTCCCACGAGTTGCTCGGGAAAAGAGGTCCACCACGCCAGAGCCCAGCATGACGCGGTAAGGGACAATTACTGTGGAGGGTGCCCAGGTACCCCACAGGCTCCGTTAAAGGCCTAGCTTATTATTTCACCCCCCTGGCCATGCATCCCCTCGGCACGGGTCGCTTGACGCCTTGGGATTAGGGACGATGGTCCCGGTCTAACTCGCAGTGGCCATGGGGAGGGGTCGTCAAGCCCTTGGACAAAGTCCCTGCTGCCCCATATGTATGTGTGTGTGTATGTGTAGAAATTTTGTAGACACGCTTTTTGGAATTTAGCATTACCCGATTTACTCAAGTTGCATTCGACGGCATTCCCCGGTCCCATTGTTTGATATTGAAAATTGGCCCGATCGGACATTGCATTTCGGAATTATTGAAAAATCATTGTTTTTTCCCAAGGGGTCCCCCCTTGGAGAACAAAATTTCAAAACCGAAAAATTTTTTTTTTCAAGGATGATGGCAATGCATAGTAATTAATGCAAAAACATGCAAAGTTTAAAAAATATGCGATCTATTCCCCTAAAGTGCTTTTTTGACCTTTCTTATGAGATTTTTTCAGTACTTTTTACGATGCACGAGAAAGGCATCATCGCCGCTAGGTGGATTAATTTGGGTTTTTAATACATTTAACGATGCACGAGATAGGCATTAACACCGCTAGGTGGATGAATTTGTGTTATTAAATAATAGAAATATTTTTGCCTTTCTCGTACACCAAGGTGTATCAAAAATGCTAAAAAAAATCTTGAACCAATTTGGTTGCAACTAGTTGCATTCGACGGGGATTCGTTTCCTATTGTTTTCTATTGAAAATTGGTAGGATCGCCCGAAATATGGGATCAAAAGTATGCCCAACATACGATTTCCATAGAAAAACCCAGATTGATCCACCTAGCGTTGGTGGTGGCTTTTTCACACATTTTTAAAATAAAAAAAACACCTTGGAAAGGTCATAATAGCACTTTATTAGTCATTTTAATGCATTGCAGCAGTTTTTGGAAAAAAAAATCGATTTTGAAATTTTTGTCCAAGGAGGGACCCTTGGCAAAAAAACAATGTTTTGTCAAAAACTCTGGAACGCAATGACCGATCGGTCCAATTTTCAATAGGAAACAACTAGGTCGCATTCTGCGTAGATTGCAACCTATTGCATCAAATCGGATAATGCTAAGTACCAAAAAGTGTGTCTCACATTTTTGTACACACACACACATACACACATACAGACATCATCTAAATTCGTCGAATTGAATCGATTGGTATATAACACTATGGGTCTCCGAGCCTTCTATAGAAAGTTCGGTTTTGGAGTGGTCCTATAGCCTTTACGTATACTTTGTATACGAGAAAGAGGAATTATTCGGGAACTCCTGGAGGATTTCTCCCAAAATGATTGGAGGGATTCTGCAGAAATTGCGGAAATCTCCCGGAGCTCCTGTGCCATTCACTGTGTGGCATACCAAATTACTGTAAAAGAGACAAAATGGTGACAAATCTTTATGGAATATTTTGCAAACACAGAAAACACTTACATCGGTTTGATTGTTGTAATAAAAGCCAGAGAGACATTCCACGAATTCGAATCAAGCAATAACAAGCCTAATTTTACTTCCGAATGATTTTTCACAATTTCCTTTTTGTTTCACTTTTTTGAATGAAAACCGCTTCAACGGCAAGAACTGACGAAATATTTTACCCGACAAAATCAATTCTATGGGCGAGGGGATAGACGAAGGGCAAACATTGGCTAACGGTTCAAAAATAAAATAGTGATTCTGGTCAAATGTGCATTTGATGAGATGCAACCAATGACACATTCATAGGGTTGGCGTCCTGATGAGGTAGATTCCTGTTCGCTTTTAGACATCCTTCCATGCGGGCAATAGCAATACGCCATTATGACATAGCTAGAAAAAAGGGGAATATATTACAATAGATAAAAAAATGGTCGCAGTGATAAAAAATACTCGGCAAGGAAAAAAACTGAATCTAACTCCCTAAAGTTCAATTTAGACCTTTCTTATGTGCTTTTCTTGTTATTCTTATGAGTTTTCTTGTTTTATAATACACGAGAAAGGCACCATCACCGCAGGGTGGATTATTCTGAGTTTTTGTTTATTTTTCCGATTTGGACTTTACAGAGCTTTTGCCAACGCCGAGATCTCAGTAAAAGTGACGTTTCGATTGCTGAGGGTTGGAAAATATTTTGCTGAGATTCAGTAACAGATGATATTTTATGCCGAAATTCAGTTTTGAAATTTATTGAGTTACAGCGGTGCCCGATATTGTCAAGCACGAAAAAGAAACATTTAGTGTGCATTCGTTATGGTCGTCTAATGCTCTTCTACGCTACCAATTTCTGCTGCCCAAGATACAAGTTTTTCAACGAATGATATCTTCGATTCAGTATGTCCATCACGAGATACACACATGACGTGGTGCACTAGTCGATGGACAAACAGCGATCCCTTAATCACCGTTATTGTCATAGAATTCTGCAAACAACTTTGAGCGCATAGGTATCTCCCTGGCCATGACCTCGCATGATACGCTCAGAGTCTGTGTTGTCGGAACCGATTTCGGATTCAAGTTGCCCTTGTAGATTCTAATATCACCCTTCGAAACTTCATTCATGACGGCATTTCAGTTTACTGTATGCCACATTTAACACTCCAGACCCCACTGTTAAACCATACTTCATCCTAGGCAGCATCGGTCATACCACCTCACTATAGGCTACACTACCAGCTGAATACTTAACTTTCTTGTCGCTTTGCTTTTGAAGATTTGGGCCACTAAAAGTGTGTTATACTTACTTACTTATGGATCCTGTACACCTCCGGTAGTGCAAAGGGCCGACTTGAAAGATCTCCATCCTGAGCGTTGCCCGGCTATCGTTTTAACCTGTTGCCAGGTTAGATTTCGGTCGACTTTTTTTTATTTCTTTATTGAAGCTTCGTCGCCATGAGCCATTGGGTCTGCCTCTGCTGCGATGTCCCGCTGGGTTCCAGTCTAATGCTTGTCTACAGATTTCTTTTCCGCCCCTACGTAGAGTGTGGCCGACCCAGCCTCACTTCTCGAATTTCTGTTGCTATCGGCCTCTGGTGACAACGACGATGGAGCTCGTTGTTTGAGATCTAGTTGTGAGGTCACCAGGCCCGAATTATATACCGCAGGCATCTGTTAATGAACACCTGCAGCCGTTGAGTGTTCTCCACTGATACACACCATGTTTCGCTAGCGTATAACAGCACATATTTCACGTTAGAGTTGAAAATTCGTATTCTGGTGCGTTCACTTATCTGCTTGTTTTACCAGATATTTCGTAAACTCGCAAAGGCAGCCCTTGCTTTCTTGATCCGTGCGCCTATGTCGATCTTGGTACCGCCGTCTGACGCCATTTGGTTACCAAGATATTGGAAGCTTTCAACATTCTCCACTGGTTGCCCGGCTACTGTGAAACTGGAAGGAGTCATCGTGTTTACATCCAACGATTTGGTTTTGATGACGTTGATGACTAAACCTGCCGAAGAGGAGCGCACGGCAAGGTCGTTGAGCTTACTCTGCATATCAGAGCGCCGTTGCGGTAGGAGTGCGACGTCATCAGCCAATTCGACGTCGTTTAGATGCACAATGGTTATAGGCATCGGTTTGGTCCACGGTCAATCGCATCTACCAGAACCTCGTCGATTGCGATGAGGAACAGTAACGGTGATAGACTACATCCTTTCCTCACACCATCTATGACCCGGATAGTGCTTCGATGAGGCCGATGATTTTCTCAGGAACCCCCTTGCGTCTCAGGGCGCCTCACATATTCTCGTGATTGAGACGGTCGAAAGCTTTTTCGTAGTCAATGAATACCAAGTAAAGGGACTCTTGGAATTCGTTGACCTGCTCCAGAATGATGCGGAGCGTGACAATATGGTCCACATAGGATCTCCTGGCACGGAATCCGGCCTGCTGCCGCCGGAGAGTCGCATCGATCTTCTCCTGAATACGGGCTAGGATAATTTTGCATAGAACTTTGAGAACGGTACACAGCAACATAATGCCTCACCAGTTATCGCATACAGTCAGGTCACCCTTTTTGGGTACCTTCACTAAGATACCTTGCATCCAGTCGACCGGGAAAGTTGCGGTGTCCCTGATATTACGAAATAAACGATGTAGTAGTTGAGCGGATATCATGGGGTCAGCTTTGAGCATCTCGGCTTATATGCGATCGACCCCTGGGGCTTTATTCGATTTCATGCTTTGGATGGCTGTTTGAATCTCTAGCAGTGATGGAGCTTCGGTATTGACGCGTGTTATACGTCGGATCCTAGGCAGATCATGCCGAGGTGGTGATGGCCTGGCTGGCACTTGAAAAAGTTGTTGGAAGTGCTCGAACCAGCGTTTCAGCTGGTCAGATGGGTCGGTCAATAACTGATCATTCGCGTCTTTCACAGGGATCGTTGCATTTATCTTCGCCCCGCTTAAGCGTTGTGAGATATCGAAGAGGAGGCGAATGTCCCCGGTTGCGGCGGCTCTCTCTCCTTCGTCGGCCAGAGAGTCTGCCCACGCTCGCTTGTCCCGTCGACATGAGCGTTTTACTTCCTTCTCAAGAGCCAAGTATCGTTGACGGGCTAAGACTTTGGCTCCACTGGTTTTTGATCGCTCTATCGCGGCTTTGGCTTCTCTTCGCTCCTCTATCTTCCTCCAGGTATCATCGGTGATCCATTGTTTTCTCTGGATGCGCAGTTCGCCCAGATTGTTCTTGCTGGTGGCGATGAAGGCATTCTTGATGGCGGTCCATTGGTCTTCCACGCTGCCACCTTCCGGAATATCTGCAGCACGCGTCTCCAGTTCTTCAACGAAGGACCGTTTCATCGTGGTATCTTCCAGTCGGCGTGTGTTGAATCGTCGTCCAACTCTTTCCTCCTGCCGACGAATCCGCGCAATGCGCAGGCGTATTTCGCCAATGAGGAGGTGATGATCAGACGCGATATTGGCACTACGTTATTCCGTACATCAAGAAGGCTCCGTTTCTCCGTTTTCGGCTGATGCAAATGTCGTCGATTTGATTTTCTGTAAAGCCGTCACGGGAGACCCACGTGACCTTGTGAACCGCTCGATCAGGGAAGTGCGATCCCCCGATCACCATGTCGTTATTACTACAAAATTCTGCGAACAGCTCTCCGTTTTCGCTCATTTCTCCGATACCATGGTGTCCCATAATGCGCTCATGGTTCGAGTTGTCGGATCCGATCTTCGCATTGAAGTCGCCCATACAGATCTTGATATCACCCTTCGGAATTCTATCTACGACGGCATCGAGTTGACTGTAGAAGTTCTCTTTGTCTTGCAGATCGGCAGCATCGGCAAAACATTGGATTATAGTAAGGTTTCGGACCCGTGTTCTAAATCTGGCAACGATTATCCTTTCACTTATAGGTTGCACTTCATAAGCGCAGAGTGTGCCTGAGCGCTTAGTAGGAAGCGATGCCGGGGAGCGTGTTCACCTCGTAAATCAGAGTACAGCAGAACTTGTCCCGACGGCGTTCTGTTTTCTCCAAAGTTTGGCCAACGGACTTCACTCAGTCCCAGGATCTCAAGCTTCATGCGGCGTGCCTTATTGGCAAGTTGTGCCAATTTACCCTGCTGGGCTAGGGTTAAAATGTTCCATGTTCCTATTCGTGTCCGTTGTTTCGCGTTAAGAGTTGTCGCCGTAAAATCAGTCCGTATTCTTTCATTATCGGATTCTCGAACAAATTGATGTTTCGGGAACAGTAGGTTGTTGGCCCAAGGTTCCCTATCCACCGGGATGGGGCTGCCCTCTTTGGTATAGCTTCCGGAGAATAGCATTTCATACTCAGCCGCTGGATGCCAGAACAGACGCTGTTGGAGCCGCATCTCCTTGGTGAACAGACGCTCGATCAGTCGGGTCAAATTTGTTTAAAGTCCCACCCAACACCAGGACTAGGCTAGTGCGCTTAGAGCGGCACACGGTCGCTTTGATAGGGCCTGCTTGGGGACACATGCAGCTTTTTATAGAAGTTCAAAAGAGCCCACTGTCGAACCCCACCACATCCTAGGCAGACCCCACAGGACGCACCCTCTCACTTTAGCTGATGTCAGAAGGACAACAGTGTCCAGGCTACACTACCAGCTAAGTACGCAACCCTTAGCTGGCGGTCAATTGTCATCGGAAGATCCGTGGAAGCGTGAGTATTGGAACTTGTGAGGACCAGAGCTATGTTAGGCGCCCCTTCCCGGATGTCAACTCACCATTTCGTAGCCCAACAGGGCTGGTAGTGGTCAATGCTGCTCAAAATAATGTCTTTAGTGACCAACACTGGCGAAAAAAGGGACCAAATAGTGACTTTCATTTGCAAAAAAAGTGACCAAATAGTGACTTTTAATTTCATTTGCAGTGACAGAAATAGATTTTTATTTAAAGTTAATAAGGCTGAAACAAATAATTTTTAAAAAGGAAAATGTCAATCATGTACCAAAACCCAATTAATTTGGTTGTGGTGCGCGCGAGTAGTAAACGTTGCGGACGGGAAAAAAGTGTGTGTGTGTGTTTGTTATTACATTCTAACTCCTACTGCCTGGCAGTGTCACCAGTGTTGGTAAAATCTCAAAATGAAAATCTCAAATCTCATCGGCGATTCAAACCATGTGTGAGTCAAATCCCATCACAATTATGGCCGAGAGATTTGCTCATGATTTGAATCGCAATTTGCATCATTGCATAATATTTACGTGTTCTTCATTGTTGAATGCATTGAATTAACTATTTTTCGTCTAAAACAATGGCTAATCTATATATATAAAAACCAATCTATGTATGTATGTTCGCTAACTACTTCTGAACCACTCGGCCGATTTCAACCAAATTTGGTACACACATTCTCTATCCTCAGGGGAAGTTAATAAAGGGGTGGGATGGTAATTTGTAAAAGAGGGAGGGGAGGTGGGAGGGGTTTTGTTTAGAAAACGAACAATTCAGTGTAACTTTCAACTCCCAAGACCGATTTCAACCAAATTTTGTACACATATTCACTATGAAGAGACGATCATATGGTAGGGCAATTTGGGAAGGGGGGAGGGGTCTGGTGAGAGGGGTATTCTTTAGAAAACGGGCAATTTGGTGTAACTTCTGAACCCCTGGACCGATTTCAACCAAATGTGGTACACACATCCTCTATCCTAAGGAGAAGATAACAAAGGGGGGGGTGGTCATTCGGAAAGGAGGGAGGGTATGGGGGGAGGTGTCGTCTTTGGAAAATGAGCAATTCAGTGTTACTCCCAGCCCCCAGCACCGATTTCAACCAATATTTGTACACATATTCAATATAAGGAGCCAATCATATGGGAGGCTGATTTGTAAAATAGAGGAGTGTTCTGGAGGGAGGGATATTGCTCAAAAAATTCAGTGTAACTTCTGAACCTCCTGAACCGATTGCATCCAAATTTGGTACACATATTCTCTATCCTACAGAGAAGATAACAATGGGGGTAGGAAGGTCATTGTAAAAAGGGGGACGGGGTTGGGGTGAGGAACTCATTAAAGTACGAACAATTAGGATAACTGTTAACCCCCAGGTCAGATTTCAACCAGATTTGGAACACACATTCTCTATCCCCAAGGGAAGATAACAAAGGGTTTGAGAGAGTCATTAGGAAATGGGAAGGACGGGGTGTATTGTTTAGTTTACTATCTTTTGTAGCTTTTGAGCCCTCAACCGATTTGCACCAAATGTGGAACGCATAATCTCTAACAAGGGAGGAAGGAAGGAAGGGCATGAAAATGAAACGAACGTTTTACGTACCTTTTAAATGTATGGGTCCGTTTGAACCAAATTTGAGACACATACTCTCAATCCTAAGGGACGATTGTAGAGGAGTTGGAGTGTCATTGAAGAAAGCGGTAAAACTTCTGAGCCCCTTTATCGATATCCTTAAAATTAGGACATATATCCTTTATGCTTAGCATGCGATTATAAATGCAGTTGAACGGAAACAGGAGGTGTAAAGGAGGAGTAAGGTGCGTGAGGTTAAGCATCAGTAGGTCAGGCGTAAAAACGTAGGAGATAATGTACGATAGGCATATCTAACGTTGGGCATACTTTAAATTCCATTATTTAGTTTAGTAATTTGTAAAATTACCCGGAAACCAATCCTTTTGGTTAAAAAAATCACAAAAAAATAAACATTTTCCCGGAAATAACATCTCCAAAAATAAAATTTTCCGCAAGCATCACATCCTTGAAAATATTTCTTCGAAAATGACATTTCGCCCGAATATGAAAATTCCTCGAATATGCCAATCCTTAAAAAAATACGCAAATATGATATTTCTTCGAACGTGACATTTCCCCGAATATAACGTACGTTTCCCCAAAAATGACTATTTCCTTAAAATAATATCTCCCGAATGTGACATTTCTCCGAATATGACAATTCCTCGAATATGACATTTCCCTGTAAATGACAATTTCTCGAAAATGACACTTCTCCGAATATGACAGTTTCGTCAAACAATTTTTTCTCGATAATATCATTTCCTAGGAATGAGGAATTAATGTTTTTAAAAGTGATATCTACCTTCTTTAATCATTAGATGTTCTCAAACCAATCGTTTGATCTTCTTATCAATTGAGGAAGTACGGGGGTTATTTATTACCTACTGGTTTTAGCTAAATCAAATTGGCAATTCCAACAGCTGCGGAGCAAACTGGCAATCCCGGACAAGGCCGGGTACATACAGCTAGTAATTATATATAAACAAATCATACGTCTCGATTGCGTTTTGACGCTTTTTAGAACGAAATCATTTTTCAGTGAGTGAGCGAAGCGATGCGATTCTGGCCGAGAAACTCAAGCGCGATGCTTCCCCTACAGAATCGCAGGCGAGTTAGCTCGTGCATGAAACCTCGATGATTCAGATTTGAGTATGATTCTATCAACACTGAGTTGCATCATGGATAAAATATTCGTGCAAACATTTTATTAATATCATTGCAAGACTTTTGAATCAGGGAGCAAGAAGGTGATAGCTCTATTGTATCTCATATTGCCCGGTTCAAGAACGTATGCGTTCCGAAGCTTTTGTCGTGTACAATAAGTACAGCATTATTGCACCCACGTATTATAAAAATATCTTAAGTGCATTCACACTTCCTGAATCAAAGTTAAATCTTTCTGATTCAGGCGCGCATTTAATTGGACAAAATATTATTAGGCCGATATAAATATTTTTTTTAAATATGTCCCACACACAACGTTCCCCCCCCATCCAAATTGTTTTGCTCAAAAATAACAACTTGAGGGGCAACAAAAAAAATTTCCGGTAAATTTTGAGAACTTTCAAAACATTCTTTAACAAATCCGAGGAGTTTTTTTTATTTTTTTTTCCATTTTAATATTTTTTTTTACTAGCAGACCCGTCGAACTTTGCTTCGCCTAAAATTGATTTATTCTCTGATTAATTCTCGAGTTATGCAGAAATTTTTGGTTCATTAGTATGGGAGGCCCCCTTTCCAGAAGGGGGAGGCGTTGCAAACCACCACAGAAACGTATCTTCTCTTCCAAAACCTCCACACGTCAGATTTGTTTCCATTTGCTTGATCTCGAGTTATGATGAAATTGGTGTTTCATTTGTATAGGAGCCAGGTTTCAAAGAGGAGAGGGGTCTCTAACCATCTTAAGAACCTTCCCCGGCCCCAAAAACCTCTGCATTCAAATTTTCATGCCGCTCGATTCAGTAGTAGAAGAAGAAGAAGATTACCTCCTCCCCCATGACTTTGCGGAGACCATAATTTTTAATAAATATGTGTAACGGCCTTAGAGTAGAGTGGGGCAAGAGTGCGCGTGGGGTAAGAGTACGTTTTTGATTTTTTGAAGTAATAAAAAAAGATAAACTAGCAGCACTGCATCAGTTTGACAGGTATTCTGGCCAACTATTATCATGTGTAATTGTGAACGATTCGAATAAACAACAAGGGAGATATGGAGTTAGATAACTTTTTGGTCATTTTGCTAAAAATAATTGGGTTTCCGCAACTAGTATTTCATTACCATATAAACGTTCAATCAGGTGAACATTATACCATTTCGATAACCTATTGTATAGAGTACTTTATGGTACAGAACACTAATCCGGTTGGTTTTCCAAGAAGTCAAAACCATTACTTGAATATTTTTTGGGACTGTGGGGTAAAAGTACGCAGAAACCGGTGGGGCAAGAGTACGCATATGAATCTTCAAGTTCTGACGTCAAACCCGTATTTCCGGCCGAAATAAGACTTCTTCCAAAGCATAAAGATCCACAACTAAGAAAAAAGGGACAGAATTCGAAATTATCACAAGTTTTTAGGATAAGTTGAAGTAATTAGGTGTTAGAAAGGACTTAGCGAACAAAGCACTGAAGCGAAATAATGAAATTGTATTAGGACTTGTTGTACACCTAAACATAGTACGAAAACACAATTTCATCTAAATGGTAATTTCATTTAATCAAAAGAAACATTCATAAATTACGCAACGTTTAGCTGGGAGGGGTTGCGAGATGTATGACGATTCATATAATTTTTAGAGGATTCATACAAGATAGGGGGGATGTGAATAGATGTGTAAGATAGGGGGGAGGGATGATGAAATAGCCAAATTTTACGTTTCGTGATTGGTGGACTTTCTTTAAGGAAAATTGCTTTGTATACGCCACGCGAAACCTGACATATATTTTTACTCTTTAAAGTTTTTTGTATATACAAAAAAAATATGTTTCGTGTGAAAGTGCACATTTTAGGACCTCCCCCTTTAAGAGTTACGTAATCTTTAAACATTCCCTAATATATACTCATTGAACATCAATTAAATGTTATTAACTCTTATTTGTGTTAATATATACTTAAAGCACATGATTGGATAAATGCGTACTCTTACCCCACCCAATGCGCACTTTTACCCCACCGGTGGGGTAAGAGTGAGTTTTTCACTTGTCTTGCAATAAGGGTTCTACTAAGACGGATCTCAATAATTTCAATATTTTTTCCACTGAGTAACATAAAGGAAGACTATATGAATCATCGACACTGATTTGATATGCAGAAGCTTGCTTCATAAGGGCCACATGATCGATTGAAAACTAAGTGCGTACTCTTGCCCCACTCTACTCTATTAGTTTTCAGTTTGCAAAAAAATGCATTTTCCAAAGTCGTTTTTTAATATAAATTGATTGCATTACTAGCAAGGGCATTGGCATTGATAACAATTGATCGTCTCATGCCTGCACAAACATACCCCTATCTGGATCACTTTTTATACACCATGCACTACATTACGCATTTTTGTTACATTTGTTTCGACCGCGGTCACTGGTCCGGCTCCATTATTCTACTTTTTGTGCGAAACACCGCACAAAAAGGAGAGTCCAAAAGCCAACCGCACTGAACGGCGACGGCCGAAACGAGACTCTTGCGGACAAGAAAAGAGGGTGCTGCCAAAATGATCCAATACCCTATTTCAACATTCATAACACAAAGTTTCAATATAATTGATAAATTGGTAGAGAATTTCCGAATCGATTGATATATAAATCTCATAAATCCATCGGAAGATAAAGGCGCTATTAAAGTTCAAAATCTTACATGATTTCGTGACGGTCTCGAATTTGGAAATTTCCATTTGTCACCCTGTATCCGAGTCTTCCCCTTAGACGTAGTTTACGTCAAAAGATGTGATTTTGTAACCGTTGGTTACATTCCTAACTTGTGGCTCCACCACAATTCCAAATCAATCCACCCCACGACTAGATACTCCCGAATCAAATATGAACACAGTATCATTAAATGAGACAGTTGGCACTCACGCAGTGACCTAATGCCTGTTTCACTCTCACGGCCATCCGTCACGCTGCAGTGACAGGTCAGTGTCGAGCAGTTTGAGCAGAGGCAAAACATATACAGCCCTGTTGTAATCGCGTCGAGCCCACAGATGGAGCGCAAGTGCTATGCTCTACAGGTTGTAAAAGCATAATGCGAACAACATTATTAATTTGAGTCGGGTTTTCCTATAAAAAGCCCGACAATCCCTGCAGCCTTCTCTTTGGCTGAACTTTTCTAGAAAGGTCTAGAAGTGCGCGCGTGTGTAGTTTTCTTTAATGTGAGAGGTTAGAAAGTTAATTCCTCATGTGGTGCAATTGTTTTAATTTGGTGTTTTTGTTTCTTTGTTAGGTTCAATTAGTAAGATAGTTAATACAAAGTTCGTTAGTAAGGTGTTAGTCGCTGTAAAATTGTTATAAAAGTATGTACAGTGTTAATATGTGTTAGTAAGAAGCTAAAATCATCTCTATGTTTAGATTTATAGTTAAAATACGACACAAAGCAAACAACAAAAACGAACACGTTAAAAAGCAACAAGAAAAAGGTAAAACTATTGTAAAAATGTGAAAATGTTAAAAAGCGAGTTAGTGACGTCATAGGGGTCTAATTTGTGGTTAGGTCCAAAGTATGGGCCTTTTTCTGTATTTTTGGAATAATCCCCAGCAACCTCGGCGGCGAGAATGGCGACAGGAGGTCGGCATCAGCAGCGCACCGCAATATGCTTCAGCCAAAGCCGCCATTGTTATGGCATCCATGTGGCTCAACGCAACGGAGCCCAACATTTCGACCAGACGTCCGGTAATTTCACCGATGTTCGCCAACGCCTGCCGCTGGAGTCAAACCACGCTTCCGAGGCCGCTTTCCGCCATCTCCGTCGGCATCTGCTAGACTGGCTCAACGTAGATCGCTCTACTAGGTTACAGAGCGAGCTACCCGTATGCGGAACCGGAGGTTCCCCCAAAACCTGTCGACCGACCACAACCGCAAGTATAAACCCCCTGCAAAACTGACGTCACAACAATAAAACAGACGAGGTCGTAAAACTGAGCCAGTAGTTCCTAATTCAAGAGCATAGCCCTAGGTTAAAATGTTTCCGCCACTTTTGCTATTTTTCCGCTTTGTCGGGTCCACAAAGGGACCATCAGGCCTCGCCTTTCTAGGAACCCCCCCCCCCCCCTAAGGATTTCAATGTTTTTCGTATTACCAACAGCTACGAGCACCACTTTGTGAAACACCATTGGGTAAGGTAACTAGTATTGTACTCCTGCTTGATATGACAGTCCTCAGCTACGGAATTGAGAGACAAGTCCGCATAAAACGACCCCGAGATCCTTAATCCCTGAGCAGGCAAGTTTCAATTGGCGCCCACCTAAAAATGACTTGAATCTTTCATTTTCCCCTGGGGAGGGCGAGAAAAATAGAGCCCTATTTTTTTAAATAACTAGCTTCGTTCTCCTAACGAAAAAAACTAGTTAGAATTCTGTGAGCCAAATCTGGATTCTTTATCCTTACCTGGCTGAAGCCACCCCTAGAATAACAAATTATTAGGAAACGCGAGAACAAATTATAGGTATTCAAATGCGTGTGAACCGTCGTTTAGTTTTTTCTTTTTAATTCAATTCGATTGATTGCAATCGTCGCGTAGAATATCAAATTTTAATTGATTTCATGCAATTAATCAATAAGTTTTGCTGACCCGTATCAGACTCGTTGAGAAACACTATCGAAGTGAAATCCGAAGAGATGTCGAATCGATCGACTTCCGAGAAATAAAATCCAGATATGCGGCCATCGTGGTCGCTGGTACGGAATTCCGTATAATTCCACCAGAAAAAGCACCGCGCACTAGCCAAAATTCCTCCGCGAAACATACAAACTCGAATACAAGTCCGTGAAACAACGCGAATTCGCTAGAAACGATAATTTCCAATCCCTCGCCTCAGTAACCGAAGTAATGATGTAAAACACAATTCATTATCACGCATAATGATTGTAAACATTCGAGGCACTACCACCCATTTACTGTTTGGAAACTCTTTTCCAAAAAAATGTAAACACACAAACAGAATTCTTTATTCA
The DNA here is from genome assembly GCF_024139115.2 of Armigeres subalbatus. NCBI lineage: Eukaryota > Metazoa > Arthropoda > Insecta > Diptera > Culicidae > Armigeres > Armigeres subalbatus. The sequence continues at coordinate 147,632,726 of NC_085141.1, forward strand.
CTTTTCTCCTGAATAAATCAGCGAGACTAATACACTTCACTTTCTCGGGTGTAATTCCCGAGGATAATTAATTAATTTGGGCTGTTTTGAGCGGACACTTCCCAGCCTCAACGGTAGGTTGTTGATGTGCTCTGCTGTATCCTCCCCACCCTCGATCGGGACCAACTCGAAGAACGAGTTGGCGGTTTTTACATCCCATCGCAGGCAGCATATTCGGTGAACGATCAAAGTAGAATCTGAAACCGAAACTGATCAATGAAAATTCTTCAGATCAGTCGTTTGATTGAGTATTTACTCACCATTCATCCGTCCGGACGCGGGCGAAAACAAAGCACGAATGTTGCTGAAACTAGAATAACAAGTTATTAATTAGTCAACTCCAATGTTTACAATTTATTACCCTCACTTGGAAACATCCTAATTGAACATTCGCGCTGAAAGTTCTTCGTCGGGCCGATCCTCCAAACAGTTCGATGGAAGCAGACCGGCAAATGATTAAAATTCGATCGCGCACCTGTAAATCGCGGAAACATTTCGGTATCGAACACAATCTTGGTTCGTTTCGTCGTCGCGGTAAACGTTGTAAACACGGTTTCGCGGACCGTTGTTTTCGCGTCGAACGTAAACATTGAGAAGTTAGACGATTTGACAGATCAATTACATATCAGTGTGAGTAGTGATTCCCCTTTGTGAGAGCTTTGCTTCTTCGCAAAAGTGAAGAAGGTATTCAAGCGATATCTTTGAGAAGGTACTATTCACGGAAAACCAAAAAAATATTCATTAACATTGGAATCTTTGGGAGTGCTTTTGTTCTTCACATCAAGGAAGAAGGTAAATAAGCGTAAACTCCACAAAGAACCAAAAGAACTGAAAAAAGATTTTGAAATTAAATCTTGAAGTTAATAATTATTTCATCTTCAAAAAATGGAAATTCTTTCATTTTCAGGAGGGACGACGGGGTATTGTAACCGTTGGTTACATTCCTAACTTGTGGCTCCACCACAATTCCAAATCAATCCACCCCACGACTAGATACTCCCGAATCAAATATGAACACAGTATCATTAAATGAGACAGTTGGCACTCACGCAGTGACCTAATGCCTGTTTCACTCTCACGGCCATCCGTCACGCTGCAGTGACAGGTCAGTGTCGAGCAGTTTGAGCAGAGGCAAAACATATACAGCCCTGTTGTAATCGCGTCGAGCCCACAGATGGAGCGCAAGTGCTATGCTCTACAGGTTGTAAAAGCATAATGCGAACAACATTATTAATTTGAGTCGGGTTTTCCTATAAAAAGCCCGACAATCCCTGCAGCCTTCTTTTTGGCTGAACGTTTCTAGAAACGTCTAGAAGTGCGCGCGTTTGTAGTTTTTTTAAGTGAGAGGTTAGAAAGTTAATTCCTCATGTGGTGCAATTGTTTTAATTTGGTGTTTTTGTCTCTTTGTTAGGTTCAATTTGTACAATAGTTAGTATAAAGTTCATTAGTAATGTGTTAGTCGCTGTAAAATTGTTAAAAGAAGTATGTACAGTGTTAATATGAAGCTAAAATTATTTCTATGTTCCGATTCAGAGTTAAAACACGATAAAAAGCTAACAACAAAACGAACACGTTAAAAAGCAACAAGAAAACGATAAAAATTATTGTTAAAACGTGAAAATGTTAAAAAAGCGAGTTAGTAACGTCATAGGGCTATAATTTGTGGTTAGGTCCAAGGCATGGGCCTTTTTCTGTGTTTTTGGAATATTCTCCAGCAACCTCGGCGGCGAGTATGGCGACAGAAGGTCGGCACCAGCTGCGCACCGCAATCTGCTTCAGCCAAAGCCGCCATTGTTATGGCATCCATGTGGCTCAACGCAACGGAGCCCAACATTTCGACCAGACGTCCGGTAATTTCACCGATGTTCACCAACGCCTGCCGCTGGAGTCAAACCACGCTTCCGAGGCCGCTTTCCGCCATCTCCGTCGGCATCTGCTAGACTGGCTCAACGTAGATCGCTCTACTAGGTTACAGAGCGAGCTTCCCGTATGCGGAACCGGAGGTTCCCCCAAAACCTGTCGACCGACCACAACCGCAAGTATAAACCCCCTGCAAAACTGACGTCACAACAATAAAACAGACGAGGTCGTAAAACTGAGCCAGTAGTTCCTAATTCAAGAGCATAGCCCTAGGTTAAAATGTTTCCGCCACTTTTGCTATTTTTCCGCTTTGTCGGGTCCACAAAGGACCATCAGGCCTCGCCTTTCTAGGAACCCCCTAAGGATTTCAATGTTTTCGTATTATCCACAGCTACGAGCACCACTTTGTGAAACACCATTGGGTAAGGTAACTAATATTGTACTCCTGCTTGATATGACAGTCCTCAGCTACGGAATTGAGAGGCAAGTCCGCATAAAACGACCCCGAGATCCTTAATCCCTGAGCAGGCAAGTTTCAATTTTCAGCAACTTTGATAGAAATCTCAGCAAGTCCATTGCAGTATCAATAAGAGTGGCAAATTTCTCCATTTTGATTTTAAAATGAATATTTTTATTTTATTCTATATACCACCTCAGTCGTCCGATTGTCGCGGTGTGAACGATGGTTGGTTCTCCCAGCAGCTCATGCAACGTCCACTATCTGCACCCCACCATAGATGGTACGCAGCACTTTCCTTCCGAAAACTCCAAGTGCGAGTTGGTCCTCCACAGAATCGTCCCGGTCTCGTGTCCGTAGAGAACTGAGCCCAAGTACACAAATTCTTCTACCACTTCAACTTTGTCACCACTGTTGCAAAATCGTTGTGGGTGGCTCACATTGTCTTCTCTTGAACCTCTTCTTATCGTGTACTTCGTCTTCGACGTGTTGATGACTAGTCCGATCCGCTTCCTCCATCTTCTCAAAGGTACATACCATAATATCTATGTCGTCGGCGAAACCAAATAGCTGGACGGATTTATTGAAAATTGTACCACTCGTGTATTCCTTCCAAAGCGATGTTGAATAGCAAACACGAAAGACCATCACCTTGTTGTAACCCTCTGCGCATTTCATAGGGGTTCGAGAATGCCTTTGAAACTCGAACTACGCACATCAATTATCCGGAAATCCGTGTTCGTGCATTAGCTGCCATAGCTGATCCCGATCGATTGTATCATATGCGGCTTTGAAGTCGATGAATAGATGATGTGTGGGCAAACGTGCCTATTTGCCCGCGTGTCCGTTGCATTTTTGCAATACTTGGCGTATAGCGAGCTCCTGGTGGCGGAGCGTTTGCCCATAAAACCCACCTGGTCTGGATCTGTCCCAAAAAACTCTAGCAATTGGTGCTAGTCGACGGCATAGAGTTTGGGAGAATACCTTGTAGGCGGCGTTCAGCTATGTGATTACGCGGTAGTTGTTACAATCTAGCTTATCGCCCTTTTTGTAGATGGGACCACGACACCTTTCATCCACTCCTGCGGCAAAACTTTCTCTTTCTCTTTCCCAAACCATGGTAATGACCCAGTGCAGCGCTCCAGCCAGTGCCTCACCACCGTGTTTAAATTGCTCTTCTGGTAGTTTGTCAACCCCAGGGGCTTTGTTGTTCTTCACTCGGCCGAATTACTGGAGATCCGGAGCCTGTGAAATTAAGTCCTGCGCGCGTTCTCCCAGATTCATCACCATACCGGCATCTTCGTCTGCCACATCGCCATTCAGGTGTTCTTAATAGTGCTGCCGCCACCTTTGGATCACCTCACGCTCGTTCGTAAGAAGGTTCCCATTTATGTCATTAAACACATCAGGCTGTGACACGTTTCCCTTACGTGAACGATTCAACTTCGCATAGGACTTTCGTGTGTTATTAGTAAGGTACAGTTGATTTGTCTCTTTACGGTCTCGATCTTTTTTTTCGATTTTGTCATATTTCCTGTTTTATCACGACAAAATTCACCAGGGGTGATTAAATCGGGATATTACTGTAATTTCAAATCAAACACGTTCACCCTGTCCATGGATAAGGGGCTTGACGTTGATATTTCAAGTGTCTTAAAAAGATTTTTATTTTATTTTTATTTTTGTTGTTTAATAGAGTGCTTTTTCAAACAAAGGTTAAGTTAAACACTAAATTAAAAAAATTAGGATATTTTTCCATTTTTTATATCTCTTTCACAAGAATATCGTTATTTTAATGGTAATGGTTTGAAAATAAGCTCCGTAGAGAAACTTTTATCACATCTTACTTAAATAAGGTCAACAGTTATACCAAACACTTGAGGTACCATGCCTCCAAGTTAACTAATGGTTAGTGTCGCACGATCTAACAACAACTGCCTATTGGTAAATTTGGAGGTGCCGGCAGGGCTCAGAAGGGCCTAACTAACATAACTCTAATACTAACAAGACCCTGAAACAAACGCTTATCCAAATAGCATACATCTATTTATACTTGTAGTAGTAGCTAACAATAATTCATTTTGTACCCGTATAGCTGAAGTAGAATTTTAGTAGTGAAAAGTAGAATTTGTAGATTTACTAATTTGGCATTGGAGATAGTGAATGTATCTATTATATCTTCTCGATAATCTTTTTATTTTAGTCTCTCTAGCTGCATGGATCAACGCAAAAAAACTGTTTCTCTCTTCCTTCTATTAGGTTAGTTAGAAAAAATAGCGGATATATAGGGGACATGACTTAGTGTTTCTCGTATTAAGACAAATTCGCTGACCTTTACCTTATAATAAAATAAATGACCGATAGTAAAATAAATGACTGAAATTTAAAGATATCAAATAAATAATAAAAAACGAAAATAAATACATCACCATCGGTGGACAGAAAGATAAGAGACAGAGTTCTGTTTAGAATAGTTAATTGAGACCATTGCACTCACAAGATAGAAAATAACTAGTTCCACTATTATTGCTACAAGACTAATAACTTGACCGCTTACGGAAATGAGGATAGACCATATGATGCGTTGAATATTGTATACCCTGAATCTGAATAACTGAATTTTAGACCTCATTATTTTAATAAATAATAAAGGTTTGAATATTAGAAAAGGGAATAGAACTTGACCAAAAAAAGCAATTACGGAACAACTGGACAGAAATTTTGTATAATGATCACTATTAGACTACTGAAACTTTAACATATGACATTACTGTGACTGATAGGATACAATTAACTCGACGACGTATTGACAAACATCCGATACTCAACCGTGTTGAAATAAGGGAAGCTCTTCTATGTGTCCATTTATTACAATAGTACTTAAATTAATCTATTTTGAAACTACCCTACCAGAATGATATCATTACATCTTTATTCGAAATTGTTACTTGGAAATGGCAACAGTACCACCCGTTGTCAACATAGACTACTATTAGGTATTGAATGTCGGCTCCAAGTAACTAATAATTAAATTTACATGTTAACTACTTATTCAGAAAACATCTATATACATGTTGAGCTTCCATTATTTGTTCGGTTTATAATTGACAGACTGTAGATAGAAAGAATAATGTATCGGTATGATCACAATACAAACCCAGGCCGCAGTGACCTAGTGAGCAACATAGCTTGAGTCGTCTGCTAGTATTGTGTATCACATGGAGAGCCCAGCCGAGATACCAGTCTATTAAGACTACAGCTGGTCAACTCTCGAAAAAAAAAAAAAAAAAAAAATTTCAAATCAAACACGTTCATCATAATTTTGATCTATTATTGCTGGCAAAAAGTGCATTCAGCTCTAATATGATGATACCGAAAAAGTATTTTTCCAACATTGGAAGTTAAAACACGTGAGAGATTTGGGAGGATTCACAATAGCTGATCGATATAGAGAAGAGTGGAGTCAAACGCACGTACCACACATGAAACTTTAATGCAGGCAGCGTTAAAAACAAGCATCCAATCATTACTTGTCATACGACGAGTTTGCACTATTCCATTAACTGAGGTACTTAATACTTAAGTAAAGTAGTGGAATTAAATGAAATAAATTTCAAATAATGCAAACTCGTATTATGACAAGTTTACATAAATACATTCCACTAAAAGCTTAAAATAATTTTCGTATCCAATTATTTTAATTATGGTGACATAATAATATCAGGCAGTCAGTAAGCAGAGTTCTATTTATGTAAAATACCAAGCCAATAATTACCTAGACTAAGTTTTATGATTGGCTTTCTTCCCACCTAAAGCGTTGTTTATGTTTTGGAAAAAAAAATCTTGGAGAGTATCGCACTGCGAGAGTAACGCAACTGCCATGTGTTCAACTATCAGGAAATCCTCAAATTATGTGGCAATTTTTTATAACCTTTTTGCCATTGCAGTTTTTTAAACAGTGCCCACTTAACTTGTTTTTCCTTTATCCAACTTTCTTCTAACTTCATTCTTTATTATTTCTCTGTTTCCTTTTTCTTTTTCCTGCTTCCATATGCTATCTTCCTTACTTTCTCCCCTATTCTATTCTTGTCTTACCTTAGCGCATTTTTTCTTTTTTTTCTTTTGTTATATTTACTGTACTTTGGGATTAATGGTTTATCAGATTCACAAAAAAAAATCAATTTTACCTTCATCTTTCTTCTTTGTCTTTTGTTTCCTTTTTATTTTTCTATCTTCTGCCTGTAGCCTTAATTCTACACTAATCTACGTTCTTCCATATTTTTCTTTCCTAAAATCGCTTCATGTACTCACTTAATTAAACTATTTATTTTGTAAAAAAACATCCCTCTCCTTTTCGCAATGACACTTTCACACAAGAATGTTATCGATCATTTAGTAATCTGCGTTCGATCATTTAGTAGTTTGTCAATAACTCATTCCACCGGCCTAATTTCAAAATGTGTTGTATGGTGGACTTTTAGTACGAAGGTTTTTCTACAACTCTCCTTAACAGGTCGATGTTCGAATGCTACTATTAAAGGAATTACGGTGCTAGTTTCTATACTTATACTAAGTGATAACAAAATATGCAATCATTTAGTCTAAGTTACTGCTACTAGCGCTATAGCTCCGTTATTAGTGAAATTCAAACAACGAACTGTTAGGCAGAGTTGTAGAAAAACCTTGCACTAGATGTCCACCATACAACACATTTTGAAATTTAGCCTCTGGAATGAGTTATTGACAAACTACTAAATGATCCAGAGGCGTCGCGTCCGCATGTGCAACCTGTGCACTGCACATGTTGCAATTTTATCTCCAACATTTAAACTCTAGACAGATTTCTTGTCTTTCTAATCCAAGCATGTATTTAAATTATGTGCATTTGAAAGATGTTTCATGCTAATTTGACTATTAAATACATAAACGGAAAATATGCATGTTTTTTTATAGGCGGCATGCGTGATGTGAGGCAACCAAATGCTGCGATGGGGACGCGTTATAGTTTTCTCTACGATACCGAATCGACCCACCGACACCACATGTTGTATCAACACGGAACTTTCAGCCGAGAACGTTTTGTCATGTATCATACACGCATTATTTTATATGTGTTGATCATCTGCTCTAACCGCAATCGGCGATGTATAGGTAGTCAAAGCGTTCCTCGCAGGCAGTGCACGGTTTGGTGCCTATCGAGAACCGCTTCAAACAGCGCATGCGCGATTCGGTGAAGAGAGCGCGATCGGAACAAAATCGAAAGAGAAGAGTAAAGCGCGAGCATTTCTGCTTCCTCAAAGCGTTCCATGACGAATGTTCCGCTTTGTATAAGGCTGATGCCATACTGGGAGAGAAGAGGGGCGATTAGAAGAGTTGAGAGAGAAGCGAAGCGTCCGCGTTCAAGCGGACTCAATGAGCGATGTATGGAAATCGCTTATACCTGGCATAGTGGAAGCGACGAGAAGAGGCGAGAAGCGGTAGCCAAAGAGGTGAAGCAGCTCGTAGACTGCTTTGCCGCACGAGATCGCAAAGGATCACTTCTGTTTGTTTGTTGATTTGAGTTTACCTTCGTTCGCTCTTGTGTAAAATGGCTGTGGGTGAGTATTGCGGGAGAGACAAGCAACATTGTTTATTTGTTAATGAAAACAATAAAATATGTATGGTTTTAGCTACAAGTACGGAGCAAATCTGATGTATTTCATAGTAGCGGTACTCATTAAAATTGGAAATATTCTGGCGCAGTCAATAAATTTAGGAACACTTTGAAACAAAAAGGACATATTTTGATGCTACCACAGACAAACGGATGTAACACTTGTTATTTTTATATCGTTCTCGTATTTAGGGTTAGTTTTGAATGATAGATTTTCCATGCATCTGTAATGCGCGTTTGAACCAAAAAAAATGTTGTGGTCAATCGCTTTGATATTTGATTTTACACTGAAGTCGGTTTTTACCCGGGTGATACGTACCGTGTATCTTGAAATGCCCGTAAAACTGCGTAAACTTTTGCTTATGTCCGCATATTAAAACTTCGGGAACAATCCGATAGATAAGAAAATTGTTGTCCCAATTTTTTTCCCGGTCATTGGTGTGAAATGGTTTCCCGCCGTTTTCAAAAAGGCTGGGAGCCGAGACAAAACGATTTTCGTGGAAGTAGTTTTTATGAGAACAAATAACGAGTCCAGTGTATACAAATGTCGTAAGAGGAACATCCATAAATTACGTTTCGCTTGAAGGGGGAGGGGCGTTGTCGGCGAAGTGTGACGATCCATACAAAATTTTCAGATGTTTCATACAAAAGTGTAACATAGCGGAGAGGGGGGTTGAAAATTTCCCGTTACGTAATTAATGGATCTTCCATAAGAGCAAACGTTCATTTTCATTTATTTAGTTAACATCTAAACAGATAACACTGAATCAACAATTTGACGCCACAATACACGGTTCGAGGCCGCATCTCTCCATCCTCGGATACGCCCCACGCTCGCCAAGTCGTTCTGCACCTGGTCTGCCCATCTCGCTCGCTGCGCTCCACGCCGTCTCGTACCTGCCGGATCGGAAGCGAACACCATCTTTGCAGGGTTGCTGTCCAGCATTCTTGCAACATGTCCTGCCCATCGTACCCTTCCGGCTTTAGCTACCTTCTGGATACTGGGTTCGCCGTAGAGTTGGGCGAGCTCATGGTTCATTCTTCGCCGCCACACACCGTCTTCTTGCACACCGCCAAAGATGGTCCTAAGCACCCGTCTCTCGAATACTCCGAGTGCTTGCAAGTCCTCCTCGAGCATTGTCCATGTTTCATGTCCGTAGAGGACTACCGGTCTTATTAACGTCTTGTACATGACACATTTGGTGCGGTGGCGAATCTTTTTCGACCGCAGTTTCTTATGGAGCCCGTAGTAGGCCCGACTTCCACAGATGATGCGCCTTCGTATTTCACGACTAACGTTGTTGTCAACCGTTAGCAAGGATCCGAGGTAGACGAATTCCTCGACCACCTCGAAGGTATCCCCGTCTATCGTAACACTGCTTCCCAGGCGGGCCCTGTCGCGCTCGGTTCCGCCACAAGCATGTACTTTGTCTTTGACGCATTCACCACCAGTCCAACTTTTGTTGCTTCACGTTTCAGGCGGGTGTACAGTTCTGCCACCTTTGCAAATGTTCGGCCGACAATGTCCATGTCATCCGCGAAGCAAATAAATTGAATGGATCTGTTGAAAATCGTACCCCGGCTGTTACACCCGGCTCTCCGCATGACACCTTCTAGCGCAATGTTGAACAACAGGCACGAAAGTCCGTCACCTTGTCTTAGTCCCCGGCGCGATTCGAACGAACTGGAGTGTTCGCCCGAAATCTTCACACAGTTTTGCACACCATCCACCGTTGCTTTGATCAGTCTGGTAAGCTTCCCAGGGAAGCTGTTCTCGTCCATAATTTTCCATAGCTCTACGCGGTCTATACTGTCGTATGCCGCCTTGAAATCAACGAACAGATGGTGCGTTGGGACCTGGTATTCACGGCATTTTTGAAGGATTTGCCGTACAGTAAAGATCTGGTCCGTTGTCGAGCGGCCGTCAACGAAGCCGGCTTGATAACTTCCCACGAACTCGTTCACTAATGGTGACAGACGACGGAAGATGATCTGGGATATCACTTTGTAGGCGGCATTAAGGATGGTGATCGCTCGAAAGTTCTCACACTCCAGTTTGTCGCCTTTCTTATAGATGGGGCATGTAACCCCTTCCTTCCACTCCTCCGGTAGCTGTTCGGTTTCCCAGATTCTGACTATCAGTTTGTGCAGGCAAGTGGCCAGCTTTTCCGGGCCCATCTTGATGAGCTCAGCTCCGATACCATCCTTACCAGCTGCTTTATTGGTCTTTAGCTGTTGAATGGCATCCTTAACTTCCCTCAAGGTGGGGCTGGTTGGCTTCCATCGTCCGCTGAACTGACGTAGTCATCTCCTCCGCTGCCTTGACTTTCACTGCCTGTACTCTCAGCGCCATTCAGATGTTCCTCGTAGTGCTGCTTCCACCTTTCGATCACCACACGTTCGTCCGTCAAGATGCTCCCATCCTTATCCCGGCACATTTCGGCTCGCGGCACGAAGCCTTTGCGGGATGCGTTGAGCTTCTGATAGAACTTGCGTGTATCTTGAGAACGGCACAGCTGTTCCATCTCCTCGCACTCCGCTTCTTCCAAGCGGCGTTTCTTCTCCTGAAAAGGCGGGTCTGCTGTCTCCGCTTCCGTCTATAACGTTCCACGTTCTGCCGGGTACCTTGCTGCAGCGCGACCGCCCGCGCTGCGTCCTTCTCCTCCAGAATCTGTCTGCACTCTTCGTCGAACCAATCGTTCCGTCGACTTCGACCCATATACCCGACGTTGTTCTCCGCTGAGAGAGCAAACGTAAAACAGGAATAAAACTCGGTTCACAAAGTTTTACCATAGCTATGTCCTACGTCTGTTTGTGTGTGGTGATAATCTATCTCTCACATTATAAAATCGGTTTTAGATTGCGACATTCTATAAATCTCCCCAACACTCTTCTTCTTTGTGCTAAATGTGCTTAGAGAAGCAAAATATTCTCCATCTGACGAAATCCATGTTTTTCACTTGAATTTGTTGCGAGATCAACACTCTGAAAAACGCTTTCAGTATGTCATGGCTCGCTTTGATCGCCGCTTCACTTCGCTTTGCTTATCTCCAACCTCTTCGCTTCGCTTCTCTTCGCTCCCAGTATGTCATCAGCCTAAGCAACGCGAAGCAAAAGCGCTTTTGATATTTGATTAAATGGGATGGCCCGTATACACATCCACTAATCCTGACGACAATGTACTGTCCGATAATACTAAGGCGACATTAGCCCAATTTAAACAGAAATTGTCATCTGCTAATAAGCGCAATAAAACCTGTTTACAAATACGCCGTCTAATATAATAGACATTGACGTATCCGATAATATTAACATATTGTAAACAGACATTTCATCTTCTGATGAAAATCTATATTGTCGCAAAATTAGCGAATATGAAACGGGCCAACATTTTTAAAGAAATTTATTTTTCAAGGTTTTCTTTCGAGAAATCCAATATATTTAGTTAGGGAGGGGGTAAGTCAAAAGTCAATGGTCCACACGAATTTATGATTTTTTTTATGAGCAAGTTTCCATGCTGATGGACGGAAAACTTCTCGACATCTGTCCAGTCCAGAATATTGATCAAAGATATAAATTGTAAATAGAATAATTATTAATTGAGAAGAGTAAGGGCTATGAACTTCATTGTTCTCTTTATTGTACAGACTTTATTTTTCAGATATGACATGCTAATTACAGATTATTATTAAAGCCTTTGCATAATTGATATATTTATTTTCTATATTTAAAACTTCGTCTCATTTTACGAATAACTCAAATTAGAATTGAAAGTGCCAGTTCAATAATTTCCAAATAGATATATTGCTTATTTGCCACATTGGAAACGATTCTGATGATAGTAATTTTTAATTTTACTTAAATACTTTGAAGCTTAGTTAATTTTGAGTTAATTCAGAAAATAAGAAATAGCTAAGAACCAGTTAGATGCAACAAAATAAGCAAACATATTGAGAAACGCGATGGAAAATTATTTGTTTATTATTTCAGGTCCCTTTTATGTGTTTTTCTCGAAATATTAAAATAGTGCACATGTTGAAGAATTGATCACGCGACGCCTCTGAAATGATCGAAGGCAGATTACTAAATGATCGATAACATCCTTGCTTTCACACCCTATAATGGTATCTATGGATAGAGAATATTGTTACCAAATTTGGTTCGAATCGGTCAAGGAGTTTAAAAGTTACATTGTATTGTTCGCTTTCTAAACAATGCCCTTCCCTCTAAACTCTCCTTATTTCCTAATGGCCCTACTACTTCCTCTATAAACATCTCTTTAGACAAGAGAATATGCCTAAAATCGGTCCAGAGGTTCTCAATTTACACAAAATTGTTCATGTTCTAATTATACCCCTCCTCCACACCCTCCCGTTTTCCCAGTGACCCTCCTACCCTTAATACAGTCGGTTCTTCAGTGTAGAGAATATGTATTTCAAATTCCATTGAAATCATTCCTAGAAAAATAAAGTTACACTGAATTGTTTGTTTTTTAAATAGCACTCCTCCTCCATACCCTCCCTTTTTTCCCAATGACCTCCCACGCCATCTATGATCTTCTCCTTAGGACAGAAACTGTGTACCAAATTTGGTTGAATTCGGTCCGGGTGTTCAGATTTTACGCAAAATTGATCGTTTTTTTCAAACAATACCCCTCCGCCCTCTCCGTTTGCCCAGTGACTTCCCTGCCTTCCATTTAATTGACGTCTTAGTGTAGAGAAGATTTGTGCCAAATTTGATTGAAATCGGTCCTGGGAGTTAACAATTACACAAAATTGTTCGTTTTCATAACAAAATTTAAAATTAATTAAAATTAAGCGAACAAAAATTGATTCACATTTTCAATTACATATTATCATGTAGTTTAAAAATATACACATTTTTAGATGAATTTGATGCCATATGCTGTTGAAAACGGGTGTGTTTACCTTTACTTACGCCCTTTTGAAAGAGTACCCGAGAAATAACCATTTGTTAAATATTAGAATTCATATAGTTTGAAATAAACTTGTTCAAAGCTAGTTTTCCACAAACTAACTGTTTTCCAGTGCACGAACATAATTGTTCACATTAGTAACCTTCCCCTAACTGTTTTCCCAGAGCTAAATAAACATCCCGTTCATTTACGAAGGGCATGGATTCAGAAACAGTATAAGCTCTGAAACGCTCTCCACCGTCTACAACAATTGCAATGAATCTGCAGAAAAGGTCACAGTGGATGTTAAAATGAAAACAACTATTGGCTGACTCGACTCAGCAGTCAGCACCACCATCCGCTATGCCACCAACAATGCCGGTGGTAACGAATGATGCATGTGAATTGTAAACTTTTCTCAATGCTCGTTTCTAGCTACGCCTGGTCTAGCTTTTAGCTGATTGACGGACTGCATCCAATAGGTGAAAATTGTACTCGGGCACGGCAGATAAGCAGGCAAATCGACAGACAGCGTGTGAACATGCGATTGAGCTGGCATAAGCTTTAAACATGATCGCTTTGCAATAGTGTCAATCGGAGGGAACTAAATAAAAAAACAAAAAAATGATTTTCAATTCAAATTAACTATGGGGTCGTACACTTATTACGTAAGCAATTTTCCTGGGTTTTTCGACCGCCCTCCCCCCATGTGAGATTTTTTTTATACAAATGATTTTTCATTTATATGGAGCGTAAGATATTGACCAACCCCCCCTCCCTCCATAAGTGCTTACGTAATATGTGTTCGGCCCCTATGATGATCAAACTTTAATGCGTCCTAAATATGTTGAACGATTGGTGTGTTACGGCGTAAGATTTACCATGGTCACATTGCCAGCATCAGGTCAAACCCGACGAATACCTCAGTTATCGGGACCGTTTTCGCGAAAATGGCCATATCTCTTTTCATTTCTGACGGAATCTCGTTTTGCAGCTAGCATTGCTCAGCAAATTAGTTCTAGTTTCTGGGGAAAGCATAATATATGTACGATGAAAATTCTCGTCACATAGGGGAACTGTCCCGTTTTCCATCTCACTGAACATATATTCATCTCTTCACAAAACAAAGAAATACAGCACCAATCTCGTCGCTTCTATTAAACCTGTTGACTGGTGAAAAAAAAATCACAAAAATAAGAAACAAACCAAATTCCTTTTCAATACTTTGTTTTTGATGGGATGGATATAGGACATACCCTTAAAAAATCCGCAACATCTACACAATGCTCGTTGACAGATCTATGATTCAGGATGAGATCGGACCATTAGAAGAATTTTCGCGTCTCATAATTTTGGTGTCACAGAAATTAGATAATTCTAAGCAAAGTTTTGCTAATTTAAATCTTAAACAAATGTTTCGCCACAATAGTCATGCAATGCTACATGATCGTACAGATATAAAAAGATGGACAAAGTTTTTAGGAAACAGTATGATTCATTATGAAACGAATACACAGTTAGTGGGGTGATACATAAAACACAAGGAAATATTCTTCAGAAAACATAGGGAAACAACTGCAGAAATTGCAGTGAGTCCTTTGTTTCGCGATAAGATGAATATATGTTCAGTGAAATGGAGACCGGAACAGTTCTTCTACGTAAACAATAAATAGTTATGCTTTATTGGACAAATCAATTAAGTGGAATGATGTCGCTGCAAACACAAATGTCCCATATTTGCTTGATTTACTAACTATATGGTACATCTATTGAATCCAGCCTCTCATTTTTTTTCTACAGTATGTTCCCATTATTTTTTGGTGAAATGATAACAAACTTATAAAAATAATTAACTACTCTTGTAGTGCTTGTAGACTATGTGCTTTGGAACATATGAGCGCTTGTTGCTGTTGCGCGCGAATGAGTCGCAACCAATGCATTTAGTTTGCACAATTTATTCCGCCTTAATGCTGTGTCTACCACCCCCATAAAGCCTTCCAATGGAGAAAATAAAAGAGTTCAAAGGAAGAAATTGTAACACAATGGCCTTCAGAGTGATGTTGAGATCCCATTGTCCGATAGAAGGAATTCTTTCCGTTCTCTCTCACGTTGTTTTCTCCGATTCTGTTTTTGCTTCTGTAGGACATGCAAGTAGAAACGTCTCTTGGGAACGCTGTGGGGTTGAGGAATGAACGGTGTAGTCCTCTTTGTAGTTGTGCATCATGATGTACTTCCAGTGATAAAACAAACGAATCTCGAGAAGAAGTGCATTAATTCAAGTTTTTTCCTTTCTTTTCATACTCGCGTTTTACTTCGATTCACGCCACGACGACGACGACATCAACTATGCCAAATAATACAACAATATTTACAACGACGGCCCTGCTATTACCGATGGTACGAAACATGAACCCTTCTGCTGCTACGATCGAAACGTTTGGACCCCGCAGGTTATGGCAAACTTGAATTTCCAACAGCCTCCTAGAAGTATACCAAGTAGTGCATCGTTGAGTGGGAGAGGAGGTACTGCGGGTGGTTTCGGTAATAGCTCATTATCGGGCCATGTCACACCAACGTCTGGTATGTTTCCAACTGCAGCCACGGGAGCAGGAAGCTTCGGAGCAAGTCAAACACCTCACTCGCAACAGCAACAGCAGCAGGGGCAGCAGCCGGTGGGTCAGGGTGGCCAGAGTCAACCCCCGCAACTGTCACCGGGCACCGTGGGTTCGAGAAACGGTGGAAGTGGCACAGCTTCGACCGGTGGTTCCAGCAGTGGCGGAAGTGGCGTGGTTGGAGGAAGTAGTACGAACCCTGCGACCTCTAGCGCTAGCACCAACGGTTCCCAGCAGCAGTCCCAGCAGCTTTCCTCCTCGAACTCGTCCGCATCCAGTGGGGCGAACGCGAGGAGTAACCTTTTCGGAGGACAACGAGGCTTCGCGGATCGGAGGGCAATGCCGGGACTCAGTGGAACGACAATGGTAAGTTATTTTTAAACCATGGATTTCAATTAGTTGTAATTTGCTAAGCAAGATTCGCTTAACAGTACTGTATTAAGCACTAGAACTTTTCTTTTTATTGCCTTCTCCAGAAAGAATTATGGAGAGTGGCGAAAAGAAAATTACTGATAAAATAGTTTACTTCTAGTCATAAACCCAGGGTGACCAGCGGACTTTCAATAACCACCGGAAAATTTGGAAATCTGCATTTGCCATTTGCTTGTATTTGCAAAAAATAGTGCAGCAATCTTAAATATCATGAAAGAATTAGTAGACTTGATCCGTTTAGTTTTAAAGTTTTCAATCTTTCACCCATATTCTTGTTCATGACCATATTAAACTTTGGAAAAAGCATATGTATGTTTGACTAACAGAACATTGTTCGTATGTTTTTAGAAATTTATGTTTCATATTAAATTGTCTTTTTATTTTAATCAATGCATATACTGCCGTGAATCGCATATTTATCTCATATGAATAGGAAACCCAGCAAAGATGGGACAGTTATGCGATTCACGGCAGTGTAGGTAACTATCTACCAATTGCCTGTATGGTACACCGGGGCAAGTTGAAATGCGGGGTAAGTTGAAACGGAAGCTGTAATTTAGATAGGAATTGACCGAATGCTCTGATTATTTTTTTCAACAAACTACTCCCCTAAACGCACCTTCTGACTGCCATTCCCGAAAGATTTCAGCTTTCAAAGCCAATTCCTGCTATTGTTTATTTTTCGCCCTTTGCAAAATTCAAACCAACTATTTGACGTGCCAATGAAACAGGTCTCAAAACGATGTTTGGAAGAGTTTTTTCATCAAATTTTCACGGTAGGTAATCATTCAATGTTGAATAAGCATAATGATTATGAAAAATCGACGAAAGTTCCGTTTGAATTTTTGTATTTTGGTTGTTTGATATTGCTCCGCATGTTCAACTCATCAGGGCAAATATAAATGCGTGGTGCGGGGCAAGTTGAAACAACAATTCAAAACGCCACCCACGCAATTAAAAGTCATATTTTTTCTAAACTTATGATCCATAAATACATGTATTCGGAAAACATAAATTTATAAAAATTTATAAATGTAATAAATTTTCGCCCATTCCGTCACGAATGCAACCCTCCTACAATCTCCTCTAGAATTAAAAGGGATCATGTTTGAACTGAAGTTTTGAGATTCTTAATCTACTAACACTGACTCTCAGAAAAATTAAACATAGAGCATGTAAACATTTCGTTAACTCCACCTTCCACTTCCCCAGCTGCCTATTTCTCCAATCGAAGAGTTTTAATTAATGTGCATTTATAAGAAGCCACAATAGAATTAATCATGTGCACAATATACAAGTGATCCAAATAATTAGCCATCATGAATAGTAATCCGTGTGGTCACCAGTAGAGGGAAATCAATTTGATAAATTTTCAGCGTAGTGCGTTCTCCAGAATTTGATCTCCGAAAATACGCTTTTGACCTTGTTGTACACTGCCCTTATTCGCATAAGAGACCCATGTCATTTTCTCCGAATTGAGTAATTTGCCGTTGAATTTTTCAAACTTGTTTTACATGGAGAAATGAAAAAAAAATCTAATAAATTTAAAAAAAATGCTATTTAAAAAAAAAATACATAATATTCTTATTCTGTATATATTGCTGTGGGACAATTAAAAGAACCATACTTAAGTTTATTTTTTTTGTGTAAGAGAGTATCAAAATCTGGAATGTCATTTTTATGCGAGCAAATATCAAGATGAGACAACAAAAGTGGGATTTGTTTTCAAATTTTTAGAACAAAGCCTACTATTTTATCAGTTTTTCTTAAACAGGAGACAATCTTAAGCTAATTTCTGAAAAAAAATCAAAATCGCCACAAACATACAAGGGACTCTTATGTGAATCCTTTGTGTGTCACCTTTACAACCGCGTGATTCTTGAGTCTCATTGAGTACATAAATTTTTTAATTATACGGCAGAATTAGCTCAATATAACGCAGTGTTTCAACTTGCCCCGATACGCGGGGCAAGTTGAAACGATGCATATAAAAAAATAATTTAAATATACAAAATATTTATGAAAAAGTTTGTTAAGGTTGCTTACTTTTTATGTATAATCATTGGCCCGAACTAGCAAACACCGCAAACGGATTCAAAATATATCAAAGGGTGATTTTTCTACAGCACTTCGAATTTCAACTTTGAAAAAACCGTTTCAACTTGCCCCGGTGTACCTTAAGCTTCTTCCTTGTTCTCTAAGTTACATGCCGTAATATCGTCGTCGAAACCAAATAGCGGAACGGACGGTGAAGATCGTGTCAATCCCTGCCTTCGTATTACTTCCTCCAAAACGATGTACAGGGGTTAGACAAAAAGGTTGAGATTGGTAAAAATAAGTCGAAATTCAAATCAGCATAACTTTGCGTATAATAATCCGATTTTGATAAAACCAGGACCTTCAGAAGCGGACACTCTTCTAGTATACTGTCTTTTTGCAAAACCTGAGATTGGTCATTGGCCACCGGAGATGTTCCGGGTTTTCCGAGGGTATGTTCAAGATGCATTTTTTCCACAGCTTGTCATTTTATGTGACGTTAACTTTCATCATGTTTTATGCTTTCTCCCAAAACTAGAACTAATATGCCGGCCAATGGTGACTGTAGATCGAGAATCCATCTAAACTACACAGAGATACGGCCATTTCCGTAAAAACGGTACCGGGAACATGATGAAAAGATAACAGATCGTAATAATGCAAATATGAGTATCTGACTTCATGGATTTGCGAGACGATGATTACAGAAACATTTCCAGAATGATAGTGTCCACTGCCACCCTTATAACAGGTTCCATGGGCCTTCCAGGAGGGGCCGGTTTTGGCACCATCTGGAACCATGTATATATGGGTGTCAAAATTCATGTTTTCTCAAGACGATGAATATAGGATCTTTATTAGAGATATATTTTGAGGACTGTGAGACTCTTTGGCCAATTTGTAACAGGTTCCGGAAGTTCTGCGAAAGTGGCATTTGTTCAGGGTGTATGGCCAATCCCGTACCGTTTTCACGAAAATGTCCATATCTCTGCGTATACCTAACGGATTTTCGATCTGCAGCCAGCATTGGTCAGCATATTAGTTCTAGTTTCTGGGAAAACATAAAACATGATGGCAGTAAACGTCATATAAAATGACAAGCAGCAGAAAAAATGCATTTTTAACATACCCTCGGAAAACCCGGAACACCACCGGTGGCCAAGGGCCAATCAGAGGTTTCGCATAGGGCCAGTATACTAGAAGAGTTTCCGCGTCCGATGGTCCCAGTTTGATCAAAATCGGATCATTCTACGCAAAGTTATGCTGATTTGAACTTCGACAATTTTTTGCCTATCTCAACCTTTTTGTCTAACCCCTGTAGAATAGCAGGCACGAACGACCATCACCTTGCCGTAATTCTCCGCGCGTTTTGAAGGGACTCGAGAATCCATCTGCCTGACAATCGAACTACGCACATCCGATCCATCGAACCAGATCTATCGTCCCCATTATCAATCGTATCAATTTATACAGAAATTCGTGTTCGTGGATTAGCTGCCATAGCTGGTCCCGATCGATTGTATCATATGCGGCTTTGAAGTCGATGAATAGATGATGTGTGAGCACGTGGTATTCACGACATTTCTGCAATACCTGACGTACGGGAAACACCCGGTCCGTGGTAGAGCGTTCGCCAAAAAATCTAGCCTGGTACTGTCCCACGTACTCTTCTGCAATTGGTGTTTTTTTCCTGTTCGGGTATTGTAGCGTCACCCGTATCATTAGTGTTTAAATGCATGTCGAATTACTCCATTACTATTGAGAAGCAATGCAGTATCGATTTCGAGACAGTTGTTTTTTTTTTTTTTTTTTTTTTAAGAGCACCATGACAAGGTCCCGCTTAGACCCTTCACAGAGAACAATCCCATTGAAAGCACGCCCCTTATCAATAGGAAATGATTCCTTTCTTGAGGAATCAGAACAGTAATAATGTTGAGCCTTAGCCGCATCTCTGTATTGCTTCTAGAATATCACCAGTAAAACGCTGAAAACCCGGGATTTAGCTCTGTCTGCAAGACCATTTCAAGCTAGAGAATTTGTTTAGTAATAAGAACTTCCGCGTGTTCCTCTCACTACCATTGTTCACCAGTTCATGAAGAGTTAGTACGTATTTAAACCCCTAACTCAATTTTCCAGCAGTCATTTCAGCCTAGGGCCAGGTACCGAGGTTTTTTAACTAATTGCTTGAAAAGTTGATTCCGCTGCCAACAGTTTAGCCTCAAACAAGAGGAATTCGAGTCTTTCAACTGTCTCGGATCGAATCCGAGTGGGCCAGGTACCCTGAAAATATCATTCCCATATTTTCTTTGTAAAATAATGAAGTTTGAAGTGTCCCTAACCCTAACCCTAAAAATATCATTCCCATAATTGCTTTGTACAATCATGAAGTTTGAGGTGTCGCATGACCTATTTTGAATCAATTTAGAAAATGGCCATTCCTTGGCTCCCCGGATTTCGACCGATGTGACCGGATTGAATCCGAGTGGGCCAGGAACCCTGAAAATATCATTCCCATAATTGCTTTGTAAAATAATAAAGTTTGAAGTGCCACGCGACCTATTTTGAATCAATTTAGAAAATGACCATACCGTAGGTCCCCGGATTGTGAACGATGTGGCCGAATTGACTCCGAGTGGTCCAGTAACCCTAAAAATATCATTCCCATAATTGCTTTATAAAATCATAAAGTTTGAAGTGTCGCACGACCTATTTTGAATCAATTTAGAAATTGGCCACTCCGTGGGTCCCCGGATTACGACCGATGTGACTGGATTGAATCCGTTTGAGCCAGGAACCCTGAAAATATCATTCCCATAATTGCTTTGAAAAATCATGAAGTTTAAAGTGTCACACGACCTATTTTGAATCAATTTAGAAATGGCCATATCGTAGGTCCCCGGATTATGACCGATGTGGCCAGATTTTTTCCGAGATAGACCAGGAACTCTTAAAATGTCATTCCCATAATTGCTTTGTACAATCATGAAGTTTGAGTTGTCGCACGACGTATTTTGAATCGATTTAGAAAATGGCCATTCCGTGGGTCCCCGGATTGTGACCGATTCGGCCGGATTGAATCCGAGTGGGCCAGGAACCCTAAAAATATCATTCCCATTCTTGCTTTGTAAAATAATGAAGTTTGAGGTGTCGCACGACCTGATTTGACTTAAATTTGTAGCCACTTGTGGCCACTTATTCCGGGGACAACTGACCCCAACGGAATCTGGAATAATTCTGGAATCGTACTTTGGATAGCCTGCGAAAAAAATCGGTCAAGAAATACGGTTTTCACAGCAGTTTAGATTTTTGAATGCCCTTAAAAACAGACGTCGGGGACGGAAAGCAACAACTTTTCTGGTCAACCCCAGGGCTTTGTTGTTTTTCACCCGATCGATCGATTTCGCGGGAGACTTCAAAGTTTATGCATCGTTGGTCGTTGTCGTTCGATACGGTATGCAGACTATCCGATTCGATGACCGGTACATTTCCTACCTGTCTATCTGAGCGTTCATGTCCCCGATGACGATTTCCCTTTGTGTGAGCAGTGCACGTTGATGATGCTACGGCTGCAGAATCGGCTTTTTATCATCAGCGTGCACATTAGAGTGGGGCGTCATGGTCATTTTTTCAAATCAATAGTTTTTCGAAGCCATTCTGGGTCCTGAACAACTGTGCAGAATTTGGGACCGATTAGTTGCTTCCTCGCTTTCCGCATCGCATTTAAAGTTTGTATGGAAATTAGTATGGGAGAACGTATATTTTTGCATTTCTACTACTAGAGGTTTCAGTTCATCGTAAACCAAGTGGCACATTTTGTTAAAGTATAACCCAAAGAATGCCGAAAAACTTTGCTGAAGAAGGCACCTTACTGGAATGTCCACGAAAAAAGTTATAACGCTTCGAACATTGAGTGTTCAAACCATATGCAAAAAATCGTTTATTCTGCCAGCACTGCCGTACTACGTAGACCAATAATTTAACTAAGTGTTATTTCAAAATAATTAATCTTATAGGGCTTTAGAGCTAATGGGAGCTATCCGGAATTATTTTACAAAGAAAAAAATCCGACAAGAAGGAAGATGGGTTTTGCTCTTCGATAACCATAGGTTGTGTGCTGGCAGAAACGTTGATTTCTTGCATATGGTTTGAACAATCAATTTCGAAACGTAATAACATTTTTTGTAGACCTTCGAGATACGTACCTTCTTCGACAAAGTCTTTCGGCATCTTCCAGTCTATATGCTAACGTATTGAGTCACGTGATTGATGATAAATTTAAGTAGCTAAGAGCAAAAATGTAAAAAAGTGCGTTTTCCTATACTAATCTCCATGTAAATTTAAAACGCGATGCGGCATGCGAGGTTGAAACCAATCGAGCCCATATTTTGCACAGTTGATTGGGGTCCCAAAACGATTCAGGAAAACCTTGATCTCACTTGATCGGACGAAGTTTGAGTTTTTCCATACAACTGCGCCCCACTCTAGTGCACATCCTTGCGTTAGGCTACCAACCACTCAATCGCGCGTTGGCGCATCTTGTCCAGCACTATGAAGCTAATTCCCAGCTCGTTGATGGAAGGTAGCCGCTCGATGCCAGCTTTTCAACGCTTTCTGTCCTGTGCAGCAGATTTCCAGCAGCGCTACGACACGACGTCGTAGTTGTAGGGATGTAATTCATCGTAGATTATCATGTCACAACCTGCGAAACCTAGCGACTTGCAGTTTCATATTCCAGGTTTCCAATCGTGATCATTTATTCGTTGCCTAGGTCCTTGCTGATTGAATCGATTCGTATTATACTTATACGAACGACACGTAATGTTTGCTTTTAAGGTGGCATATTGGGCCTGCGCAAACCTCCTGTCTCGTCGCAGGGCCGTCGTGTCAGGTCTGTTTAGCGTCCCACCTAACACCAAAACTTGAGCTGAAGGTCTGTCTCATTTGGAGAATTAAACTTAAAATTGACAGTTCGAAAATTAGAAAATAACCCGGTCATAAGAATGACTAGTGCTACCCAGCAATTCCAATAAGACATCGATGCAAAATGTTCCGATATCTGTCAAAAGTAATCTTGCTCTGCGAGCAGGGTTATAGGCCTTTTCATGTGACACTGCCGAGACTGCACTTGTTTACAACCGCTGAACAGGCCTGCAAGTCCGAAGCTGTCACTTTCATAGAAGAACTGTCAATTGACGATAAAATCAGCTGTTTTAAAACGTCTCGTGAAAAGGCCCATTCGATAATTATTGAGATGTCACTTTTAAGTTTAATTTCAGTTTAATTCTCCAAATGAGACAGACCCTGAGCATTACATTTCGATCACATTATTCAACAATGTATCATCCGTATCATTTATCACGCAGCCAACTACTGCATTTACAATGAATCGCGTTGTTACACCTTCGGCGATGATATTCATAATAAATGAAATTGTGATATGCAAACAAGTGTGGTCTTTGTTCATCCCATCTACGATAGAACTAGCCCTTTTCTCCGATAGAGCAAAACTTTTTCATAGCATGGTTTATTTATGTGTACTTGAAAAGTAACAGCGAACACACTAATGTTGAGGATGACAACCATCGAAGCGCGGAGGAGAAGAAATGCATTGTAGTACACCTCTGCTCAGCATATCTACGCCGACTGACGTTGCCGGTTGGATTCACGGCCAGTCATCGAGCGCTTGGACGACGGTGGCCCCATAGCCAGGCAGCAAGCGATTTTGTGCATATTTAGTGTGTTCAAGTGGATATGGCGGAGCAGCAGCAGAGAGCCGTTCGCGGGCCGTCGAGCACGACGCACAATGGCAGCAACTGTTTTGCATATCACGATCAACAGTGGAGCTCATTTCATAAACGAACCTATTTCGTGGTTCATATATTTGGCAGTGGTGGTATGTTGCAAAAAAGTGCTTTAAAAAGATTCAAGGCTTCTGAGTGATGCGTTTCGCCCCAACTTGAAGAAGAAAGGCCTTGAGAATTCGATCACTGAAACTTAGTGGAGGCGGTTTGTAGCTAGACGTTAGTAGATGTTGCCAATGACGTTCGCAGAAACCCAAACTAAACGTTCAGCTATCAAAACTAAACTTTTTCTTGTGCCACGTTGATAAGCAAATAATTATCAATATTAAGAAAGGGATTTGTTTGTTTATCAAAAATGCATTTTGAAGCATGAATAGCTTTTTACATACACACACTGATTAGTCTTTGATAATATTTATGAAGTGAAAACATAGCTATACGTTTTGCATTGAATACAATTTAATAATGCAGGAGCCTTTAATTCAACAGTCATGTACAATCTGTAAAAATAAACAGATTAGACTGATCTTGTTATTATGTAGAGAGGCGATCTACTCGCGTAGGCCCCTCTTCCCTACTTCCATTAATAGTGGCGCAATTTTGTATACATAGATTATATATACTCACCTATAGATACAAACCATATACATACTTAAAATCAAAGTAATTCAGTCGAATTCGTCTAGTAATAATTATTAGAGACGGGAGTATGAGTGTTATCCAAATAGAGCATCATGACACTTGGTCGAGGTTCTACCAAACCGCACCAAGCGGCATTTTGACTGACTTGGGAAACATCCATAAATCGCGTAACGCAAAAATTTTAAATGATTCATACAAAAAGTGCGACATAGGGTGGAGAGGGGGGATGGGGTTTTGTCGGCCAATTTTTGCGTTACGTAATTAGGAGACCTTTTCTCACGGTATTTCGTTCATACAAGAAAAGCGAAAATCATTTCATGTCAATTTAAACGAAAATTTATTACAGGACATTCTCAGTTGTGGGCTCGAGGGATATCCGATATAATTTGCGATAGATTAAATCTGCTAAAATGTGTAATTATGTGTAACCACTTATAGGTTGATCATGTATTATAATAGTGCATGTATTATAAGCTGGTTCACAGACTGTTTTGAATTTAAAGCATACTCTTCATTGTGCAATTAATGTTGAGTATTTGTATCAATGACTGAAAATAAACAAACAATATTAGTCAGCCACATAATTTTGTGCTCACCAAAATGCTCATCTGTCGGCGCATTACGAACGCAAATGGGATTCCGTATGCCTAAACGCACCATTCGAGAATATCGAGTGACTCCACTCTGTCCAAACATTGAGGAGAAAGGTATTCGGCAGATCGTAGTAACATCATCCCATTCCTCAGTTTTGTTTGTTGTTGCTCCTCTAGAATGAAGTTAAAACCAGTTTTGGCCAGGCTATTACGCGCTAGTCTTCGTTTGCTTAGCGCAGATGCCCACGATGTGCGATGACCAGAAGTTGAAGGTGTTCGTTGGCTCATAATGGGATCGTTTCGTTTGTATGCGTCATCGGCCGGAAGATAAGACAGTTTGGTGCGGAAAATAACACAGTATTTGATCGATTTCTACAATGAGATGGCAAAATTTTGACCCTAGGTTTTTTTAACAAAATTTAACAGATTGTTCCTCACACATTTTTAAAATATACAGTTTATATAGCGCTCTGGCGAGAAGAGTTTGGTAGTCTAGTGACTACCGCTTCTGTCTTCTAAGCAGGAGGTCGTTAGTTTAATCTCTAGTCTCAATTAAAAAAGTGGCATATACTTTACTGCCGTGAATCGGATATTTGTCCCATATGAATAGGAAACACAGAAAAGAGATAGGACAGATATGCGATTCAAGGCAGTGTATAACTTCTAGGTGAATCCTTGGTCTATGTTTCTGTTACATCTACCATACCAAATTAACAAAAACCTGCCTTCCGTTCCCGTGATGTTGTGGGATTGCGAAGTATTCTCGGTCTCTAGTAGCAACAATAACTACACACAAATATACTCCCATCCTTTCTAAACTGACTGTAAGGAATTGGCATGGAATAGTGCCGTTATTGATCTACATTTCTGAGCTGCTGGAACATGTAATTCAAGAATAGGTGGTCGCTTTTTACGCAGGTTTCATGCATGTTGCTTTTTACGCGACTTTTTTTTACGCTGATTTTGGATTTCACGCGTATTTTAAAATTTACGCGAATTTCAGGATTTTTGCGATTTTAAACGCGGATTAGAAAAAAGATTTTAGATGAAATCGTTTTTTACGCAACTTTTGGAATGTTTTGGATTAACGCGGTTTTAATTTACGAGGAACGAATCTCGCATAAACACCGACTTCAATGTTATAGTGTTCTTGTTCTTGTCATGTTCTTCAAACTTCAAACGATTCTATCATCTTCCTGTTGAAAAACTTTAATCTCTTTTCAAAAATATCTGGAAATGACATAAAAAAAATGCATATAATATGCTTGAAAATGAAGCTATCAACCATCGTATGTAACCAAAAGATGCGCTATCCAAAGATCGTGAAGCGATGCTAAGACAGTTTTTGAAAGTATTTTGTATTGATGAAAGTGTAAGCTAAAAACTATTTTTTTCGGGACCACCCTATCTTAATTAAGTAATTTTGTCATAAAACATTACCTTTATGAGATAAAATAAATGTTTATTAGGCAAAAATGCTTAGAATTAAATTCTCTACAACTTTGTAGAATAATATGATCTCCTAACTCAGAAGATAAAAAAAATACATCTACAGAAATATTTCACAAAAGGGCCACCCTAATGTCAACTCACACCAAAAATAGATCTTTTCTTACAGATCATTTCTTCTGAAGACGTCAAAACTCTAGCACTGATGGTTTTCGAGTTATCGATTTATGTCGTGAAATTTGACGAATCCGACCATTGTGCGCCGTTGTGAAAAAGAGGGACTCAGTGCAAGCTTTACGGTTCATACGAATGATTTAAATCAATCATACGTGTTACGAAGGGGTAATGTCCTAAACAGTCGTTCACTAATTTAGAATTGTATTGGTCTCCATAACAGTTCTACACTCTACAGATATGAATATCATTCTCCAAATGTTTCATTTTACCTTGAACTCATAAGATAATGATTACTGTTCATAAAATCGAACTACCCCTACCGTAGCGCGATAGCCGCAAGCGAGGTGAACCGAAAGATTGGTGGATTCTATCAACAGAAACACGTACGACGAGGAACCGTGATGTTGTGTTACGACAAGCGGCGTAGGGAGAAAAAACTAAACGGGTGTAAACACACCAAAGTGTTATCTCATCTTCTTTTGATAGATCCCATAGTGCAGAAAGAAAACGCAGTACTTACATAGTATAGTGCCTCAGAATGCGAACATTAGCCGCAAATAAATCGCCGATGGTACGCTTCAATACGTGCTCGTCTTTCTTCCTACTAGGAATAGGAATGACACTATTCAGATCCATTCATAAACCTTTCCGCGTTTAATAAAATGCATCACGAGGGAAGGTAGGAATAGCGGTGTGGAAGCGAATTATTCGTAGATATCTTGCTTCAGTTATCGCGAAAAGCAACACACCGCATATGCTACGCAAAAAAGAGCGGAGCTTGGTTAAGTGCGCAATTTATATATTCTTCTTCTTCTATATTTAATCTATATAACGCAACATACACGTGTTGGTATTGTTTTTAAATGGTAGCCGAATTGAAAGTGATGTTTCTAACAGAAAACTTTTCCTCTGTTTGCTGTATCATTTCAGTCTAACATGGTCTCGTTCATTCAGTCACGAGGATATGGATCTCAGAGCGGGAATAGCATCAACAATTTCCATAGCGTGTTCGACAACGGTACGGCGGATACGGGAACTCCCCCACTGCTGGACCTGTCCGAGTTTCCATCGCTCACGAACGCGCGGGGTGGCCAGAACGATCAATCGTTACCGCAGTCGAACGCACTGCAGCCTCCCGGAAGTAAACCGTATGGTAAGTATGCAACTCCCACCAGGTGTGAAACAGACCAACCGATTGGTGATGCCTCGTAATAGTGCATGTTGTACTTTCTTGTCCCATACAATTATTTCGCATGCTTTTGGAACAAAAGAGTACAACTGTACCACCTGTTTACGCTTGACTTGTTTATTGTTAGAATGTCGTTGCTTGCATCTCCAGGTTCTATTCTAAAGGTATAGTGTATACAGCGTTATATGTAGCTGTATGGCCACACCGTAGTATCAGAAAACCTATTTTTTTATCACTCCTAACTTTTCTATCTAATATTAGTTCTTAAAAAAGTGCTGCATATTAAACTCAACTTTTAGTTTGAAATTGTGGCACAATACGTGGTATATCTCTTTAATACATATATCGTCGAGACTTCTGGAACAACTATTTCATACATACATTTTCGTGGTTTTGTTAAACCTCTCTCGCCAATGACACTATTTTGTCTAAAAAAAGTAAAAATGTTATTTTCAAAAAAAGCTGTCGACTGTCCTAAAACTCTATTTGGTGGTATCTTAAACCATTGATGATTTCAATTCCAATAAGTTTGACTCTTTGCGTTGCGTTGTAGCGTAGTATTTTGTAGATTACATACTGATAGCGCTCTCTGAAACATACTCTACATACTCGCTCTCTGAAACGAAAAAGAAAGTAAAATACATTAAATGTCCCATCCCCCTATCTGTTTCCAATTGCAATTTTAATAATTATGTAGGGGGAATGACGGCTTTGGCAGGTTTTGTTCTATTATTGTCAGGGGGTTTTTGTTGACCAAATTTTATGAAATTTGACCACAATATTATTTGATATGCAAAGAATGTTTAAGCCAAATTTGAGCATAATTGGTTATAGAAAACCCCCCTGCCAATAATAGAACAAAACCTGCCAAAGCCGTCATTTCCCCTAAATTATTTAATAATTACCTTTATACACCTAGTTCTTTATTTACACGGGTGGGTTTTAGCGTCACTAAGTTATCATTTAGTTGATAAAGTGATACTAGCGATCTTTCACTATCTTAAACTATATTGTTGTTTGGGGATCAGTACCACAGGGATGGGGCTATCCTTTTCAGGTTTAGTCACGAACGAGTAGACGTGCCAGCTTCCCGAGCAGAGAGTGAAAGCAAACTGAAAACTTATTTTGATATTTTGATACTTTCATTTGCAATATCAAATTTTGGTGACCCTGTGGTCGAGTTAATAGTAATCACATCAAAAGTTGAAAACTAAATGTTGTATCCAAATGAACAAAATGATAACAATTTTTGAAATCACGGAAAACAAATAAAAACTTATTTTGATATTGGGCATATTTTCTACGGTTTACATAATGAGTTTTCATTATGATAATGACTATATCGAGCAAAAACAAAAAAAAATCTCAATTTGATATTATTTTGATTCATGGATCGTATAGTGATATCAAAATACTGATATCTTATTTAGTTACTCGTTTGATCGAACACATATTATGCGATATCAAGATTTACAAACTAGATTAGTTATCATTTAGTTATTTTCTATAAGTCTTGATATCAGAAAAATATCTAATTCAGTTCCTGTTTTGTTTAAATTTATTTGAGATGATATCAAAATAAAAATTACAAAATTAGTTTTGATGTTGAATCATTTTATTTCATTATTATTCAGTCTTATTCGATAACTGATAATAGAAAATAATTTTATCTCGATTTGTTGCTTATGACGTAATGAATAAGCTTCTTGTAGTTCGAAGCCACTTTGATGGCTGCAGAATGATCGTCGTGCAGGAGATACCTTTGTTCAAGTAGTCGATCTGCAAATTATAAAAAAAAATGACATGCGCACGAAACTTTGGAGCATTTTGGAATTCTTCTTTATTTCCTTATGAAAGTGCAAATGGTATGATCCTAAAATATAGAATGGGGAACAATCACCCAGTTCTACAAATATTCAAAAAATATATTATGAACGAAAAAGTTTTGTCATTTTAGGCAATAATACCAGAATTATCAATAGTTCTAAATTGGCATTCGCGGATTTGGTACCTAAAAAAAGCAGTAAAGTTAAAATACGATAAACGATTAAAATTTACTATTTCCACCTCCACAAAAGCAGGTGAGCTGAATATTTCAAAATTAGAATTTAGTTATCATGACAGATTTCAATTTAACCATGTACAATATCGAACAAATGAATCTTGTAAACTCTTACTGTATGACGACGCATACATCAGAATAGATGATCATTTTTTACAAATAGAGACAATATTAGCTGACATGGACAAAACTGTTTACTTTGTTGGACGAGAATTGGAAATCAATCAAATTTTTGAAAATATGTTTATTTAGGTATAAACTAGGTCATTTGTTAAGTTTAAAAATGATTGATAATAACATTCGACATTGCGTTAGTATTACTATGGAATTAGAACACAAAGTGAGCAATTTTATATCAGTTTGTAAGTTCAACACTCATATGGATTGATATAAATAAATTTTAAGCAACAAAAATTAAAAGACTTGATGCATTGACTTTATATTTTATCTTTTCAATCCGTAAGAAAAATCCTTATAGGTATACCGTTGAACGGAAAATAATTTCTATTCATATAGAAGATAGGGATCGTACTCTTATAATAACATCAACAATTTTCTGGATTTTTCAACCGCCCTTTCCCAATGTTAGATTTCATTTAATAACTTTTTTGCAAATAACTTTTCATTCATAGGAACGTAAAAATAACAGACTCCTCCTTCTTCTTTAAGCTGTCACGTAATAAGTGTACGGCCTCAAATATTTTTTCATGCGGTTTATAGAATACGGACTCTATTTATTATTTTCAGTTATCAAAATAATATCAAAATATGATATCTGCTAGAGTACTCATTAGTTCTATATCAAAATATGTTTAGTTATGATATCAAAAACTCAATTTGTTATCAATCTGATAATATTTTTATAGCGGACTCTGCTCGGGTTATAGACAATTTTATTAAAATACCTTGCCCACGCAGCCGTGATGAAAATCGTCGAACACTTTTGTCAATGGTCACCTCGATAAATGACTCGCAAAGTTTTTGTATCCCAATCACCAACCCAAAATACATGTGATAACAAATCAGTGGGGTTGTGGGTCAGATCATCTGAGAGAAGCGACCACACGAAAAAGCGAATGATCGTAAAAAAGTGGTGAACAATCGGAGAGCATCAATAAAAACCGCTTCGTCGCTACCGGGAATTATTTTTTTCATCTTCAGTCAGGGGATGCCGGGACAAGCACTGCTCACAAGTTCGGTCATAGTTTTCATTTCGATAAAAATAAATCGTGAAAAACTTTGACGTTCATCTCTTTTTACACGGTGTTAAAAAAATATTTTTTTAATCTTTATTGAAGTGATTTTATAAATATTGTCCATAAGGTCCAGAGGCATTTGAGGCCGTGTAAGGATAGTGTCGTGCTTTTGCAAGCCAGATCAACTAATCGCAGTCTCGAAAGCAATGTCTAAAAGCATCACTGCGCATTATCACGAGGTTATCCCGAAACTTGATTGCGAGCTATAAGCCGTATCAGTTTCGTCGAAAAACCATGTTTAGACATCTGCCACAGCTCATTTTTTTGTCAGCATCGTTAGTTACTTTTAAATCAATAAATACTTGAGCTCACTGGTGACCGCCAGAAACGGTACCAGCAGAGAAGTTCGGATATGCATCGTAGCAGGAAATCGTACGTATTTTTGACTTCGCAATTCGAATTCGAATTGAGTTAGTCGTTGTACCAAATTGACTATCAACAGAACGGTCATTAGACCAATAGTTCTCTACGGACAAGGTACCTAGACAATACTTGTGGAGGACCAACGCACATTTGATCTTGAAAGAAAAGGTCTGCGCGTACCATACCATTTTAGCTCAATGGACGCAATGGTTCATCGCCCCAACAAGAAAACCAAGAATTGCATCAGCTGATGGGAGAATCATCCATCGATCGTTCACACCGTGAAAATTAGACGACTGTGGGTTTTCATAGCCCGTAACTTGGGCGTAGGCACATGCATCCCCAATTAAACTGTAGTAGAAAAGACTATGTCAATGTCATTTTTTTTTATTAAAACGGCCTAACAGACCTGATATATTTTACTGCTTCTTGTTATCAATAGATCATAAGAATGCCAAATTTCTTACGGTATCAATCTATCTGTAACAATTTAAATATATTCTATTTATAATGTTGACTGTTAGTAATACATCAAAACTGCCAGCCTAAGAATTGGTCATATACGGCAGTATCTTATGTGAGAAGTTGGATTTTCTTTATGTTCGAACGTTGTTTAACGTAAATTTACATTTTGTTTTCATTTTGAAAGTTATAAATGCTACCTATATACATATGTCGTTATTGGTATGTATTGGATAGTATACCTAATAATAAATATGTCGTCAATTATTTTGAAGATAATCGGCTAATATTTCTTATCTTCGTGTAAGCTCCATTCAATCGAATCCTAAGCTTCAACTATTGACAAACATGCAACATTATGTGCGCTTTCTGGCTGTGCGATTAGCGGCGTCAGCCCCAAGCAACCAAAAGTACGGATAAGATGGGATGTTTTGGCTTAATCAGCTCGCATTTTAAGTAACTTTTTGTATGGTGGGAGCGCAGAAGTGAACTTTGAAGTTCCGTTAAGGGGCTTGGAACTCAATGTGAACCAAGAGTGAACCAATTGGTTCGGTTAGGAACAATTTTAATTAAAATCTTAACTTTTGGTTGCTTGGGTCGTCTAAGCGTATTTGCGAGTCATATAGTGTGGGTCGCTGGGTGTTTTGTGAAAGCCCTGGCCTGTCATGCTAGGTACCAAGTATTCAGTATGTGTGCGACCCTTTGGTTGACGACGGTGTCTTTTTCTTTTCCGATACTCTACTTGCCCATTATAGAGTACGCTCCTTTTGTCCATTATAGTCAATTCTGTGTCCTTCTGCTTCTTCGTGATATGTACGCGTATTGTCCTATTCAGCTACATTCTTGTAATTTATGAGTCAAGCGTAACATGTAACGGATGTGAAAAAACAAGAACAGAACAACTTCATTTTGTTGAATGAAGATGCCTAGTCTTAATCACTTTAACTTTTTGACAAACTTTCCACACAGTTGGTATGGTAAAGCAGCCAACGTCAGAGCAGACGGAGTTCACGATGTCGAGCGAAGACTTCCCGGCCCTGCCTGGCACGCAGAACGCGGAAAGTGGTCAGCTGGCAGCGAGTCAAGGTCTGCAAGGCGTCCACCATCATCATCATCATTCAGATCATCATGGTGCCGATAGTCTAAGTAAGACGGGTGGTCCGATCGGTGGTGCTGCCGGTATGGGGATGGACTTGCAGAATGATGCTAGTAGTTCCACCGTGAACATGGACAAGGGAGCTATGAAACGAGGCGTACAAACATCACCCAATGGTAATCTGCCATTTTGCGAGCTAGATTTAGTCCTGTTGTTGTATCATTCTCTACTAACAGTATACAATTTTGGTCTATTTTTAGGAATGGTAACGAATATTCCTGCTAGTATGGTCAATAACCAATTTGGTATGGTTGGTCTTTTGACGTTCATCCGCGCCGCCGAATCCGATCCAAACCTGGTAACGCTGGCGATGGGCCAGGACCTGACGTCCCTCGGACTGAACCTGACTTCGATCGAAAACCTGTATCCTAGTTTCGGCGGCCCTTTTGCCGACTCTCCGGCAAGGTATGTATTCATTTGTATATTTATTTAGGTACATATAACCCTTTGGATTAGTATTTCGAGCACATAAACCCTTTCCCGCCCATGACTTTGTTCAATCTTCTTTGAGAAAAATGCTAGAACAAAAGTTATATGGCATAGCGGAAAATGAAAAAAAAACTTTTGATTGTAAATGAATTATTGGTAGTGGCTGATTTTATACCAAATATTTTTTCGATGAAAGTGCTTAATATGCAAAAATGGTAACCTGGCTTAGAAACCTCGCAGTTGATAACTGTGGAAGTGCTTGATGAACACTAAGCTGCGATGCGGCTCTGTCCCAGTGCCAGTGTGGGGATGTAATGCCAATAAGAAGAAGATATGAACCGGTGCCAGCGAAAGTGGTACATTAACCATTTTTGTCGATTTTGTGTTTTTTACAAAAACTGTTTCTGTGAGCACAGGTCTAGTAAGCGAATAGCGAAAAAGTGATTTTTGACAACTAAATCTGGAGATATGCACTTTTCAATTTCTGGTATATATCACAATGGCAATTTCATTTCCAGGAAAAGTGGTACATGTGCAGTTCTACCCACTAAAACCAACATATTGAAAAGAAAATTTGACAACATGGATGTTACCGCAACAGATTTTAACACTTTTTTGAATTTCAAGACGGGTTACTGCCGTTTCAAATTATTTTATAAATGTACATGTACAACGGTTTTCGGTTTCTGTTGCATTTGAACCGTTTGTTTGAGAAACTGCATATCAAGCTCTATCTGGTAAAAGGGCGAATGTCGCAAGAGAGAATTCTCTTCGTCGACTTCCTCTCATTTGAATAAAAGTGATAAGCAGAGGATTTCTTTGCAGTTTATCACCTCAGAATGCAAGTTCGCATTGTTTTCTATCGTTCGGAGGTGATAAACCACAAAGAAATCAGCTGCTTGTCACTTTTATTTAAAAGAGGGGAAGTCGACGAAGAGAATCCACTCTTGCGACATTCGCCCTTATTCCAAATAGAGTTTGATATGTAACATTTATGGCCAAAATGAATTTTTTATATATTCTGAATCTTCGTTCAAAAATACGTATTCTGGCAAAAAACACGATTTTTTTTTTGTTCAGGAATATATGAAAAAAAAATTCGTTTGTTTGAGAAACTACATATGTCCACGAACTTTGAAGAGCAATTGTGGAGTACTGCTTACATTTGTGCCCCAGGATGTTGAGTTTTGCCAAAAACTATTGATCTGTATCGAAGAGTTTTTTGTTGATTTCTCGAAATAGTGTAAAATGGACTTATGCAATTTCTCAAACAAATGATTCATTTTGTTCCCATTAATAGTGGTACATGTGCATTTTGTTCCAACAAACTTGAAATTTGTCAAGAAACTTCGCATATTTCTCATTACTACATTTAGGCACATCAGTCATAACACGTTGATGCAGTTGAGATGCAAATTTGATGCAGTTGATTGCAAATTTGAATTTTATTTTCGAAGTTTTTGGAAAAAATCGTCTCCTGTAGAATTTACTCAATGTAACATGTACCACTTTCGCTGGCACCGGTTCATATGCAAAGAATGGTAACTAAAGCTCGATCCACTTAGTATTTGGCCGTTTCTTTCCAATTACTGCGGCGCCTCTGGTGGTCGTACCGAGAAGTAAAAAACATCACATCGTTTTGGAAGATTTGTTTAATTTATGGTGAAAGTTTCATCAGTATTGAAGCTCACGTTCAAAATTTATCGAAAATGGAACGCGAGATATGGAAACAAATTTTGCACACTCACGTTGAAAATCCAACATGGTCAGGAGAAAGGATTTCAAAGTATCTAAAATTACCGAAATTGACTGTAAAAACTGTCAAACGTTATCGGGAAACACTATTGCTGGATCGCGTAGAGCAAAAGAATCATAGAAGTGGAACATACGACCGGAAACTACAAGTGAAAGTCTGCAAAGCAGTTCGGAACCATTTTGGGATTTCCTTGCGTGATTTAGCGAAAAGGTTCACTGACCGTACAGCACAGCTCAAATAATCTGTCGGCGCGAAGGTTTCAAGTCGTATGATGTCAGTAAGCGTCCCAACAGGACCCTGAAACAGATCCTGGTTGCCAAACATCGCGCAAGAATGCTGGTCGAGCAAGTTCTGACGAAATACAATTGATGTATTTTGATAGGCGATGAAATTAATATTAAAATTGACTTCCAATTTTTGGGATACAAGTTTTATCTTGCCAAATGGAAGGGTAATGCTCCAGGAAAATTCAAATATGTCTATGCAAGCAAAATGAATTATTGGCAGTGGCTGATTTTCTACCCGCCGCTTCCACATACAGGCGCTATCGTATATGCGCAAATAACCAGCATGAGTTAACCGCCAGAAATTTGTATGGCGAAAGACATCTAACGCGCGTTTTCTCAATATTAGGAACTTTTCATGAAAAACTATTTGGTACCGGTTATGAAGGATGGTGTCCGCTACTACGCCTACCAAATATGTTTTCGATTAGGGTGCTTAATTTTGAGAAATCGAACCTTAGATGCCTTTCGCCATACTGATTTCAGAAAGTTAACTCCTACTGTACCGCTGTAAGCACGATCAAAGCAGGCGATTCATTGCTCACAAATTGATGGTATGTTAAAGCATCTGCAGTTGTGGACAGAAAACTAAAATTTTCAACACTAGTGCGACCATAAATGGCTAAATATACAAGGAGGAATGTCTTCATAAGCGATTTTTGCCATTCATTCAATCACACGACTGTCCGGTGTTGCTTTGGCCTGACTTAACAAGCTGCCATTACAGACGGGATGTAATGGAATGGTATGAACCGAATGATAATGACGTTACTAAAAAAATTATCTACCAACCAAAATGCCCAAATTTTCGTCCCAACGAAAAATATTAGGCAATTATTATAGAGAAACTTGAGAAATAGTGCAAAACAATCAGAAAACCATCTTATGTGGAGAAGTGGTGTAAAAAAATGGCAGATTAATGTCGTTTTCGGTTTTAAACCTGGGTCAGGTCCGACCTCGACTCTGAATAACCGAACGAAAAACGAATCGGGATCGAGTCAGTATGATTGTGTTAGTGAGAACTCAAGCCCTATCATCTGTTTTGTTTTCATTTCGCACTTTTATCAGCTGGCAGAAATATAAATATTTTATTAGATTTTATGCAGATTTTATCTTTTTAATTTTTTTATAAGTGTTATTTTGTTTCTTATTATATAAATTAAACGGGGAAGTCAGATTTTTCTTTTGTTAATTGTTTATTTTAAAAATGACAATTAATCCATCAATAAATTTATGTGATTAGAAGCTTGTGATGAATGGCGATGGCAATGTGGATTGCCGTGAAGGAATTTTGGCGCTCTGGAACATTTCCGGTAATTATGCCAATTCGTGTTTCCCGATAAACTGTTATACTGGTTCTATGTGGCGTTCTGGGTAACAGTGATTGTGTTACATTTGAATGATCAATTATGCCATTCAAATGGAATAAAACAAGAAAATATGGAAACACTTTGTAAAAAATCCAATAGAAAATTTATTGAGATTTGGGGCCTTTTATTTTAAAACAAAGAATCAAATCGCACAAGAGTTGACTAGCATTTTTGTATTTTCCTCCCAATAGGGGGCCCTTTGGGATAAACCGCGATTTCGCCAAAACTGCAAAAACCAAATATACAAGAAAGGCAATAATTTTTCTCTACATAATTTTCCACTACATAACAGGAGATTCAACATAATAAATATCAACG
Organism: Armigeres subalbatus; assembly: GCF_024139115.2. NCBI lineage: Eukaryota > Metazoa > Arthropoda > Insecta > Diptera > Culicidae > Armigeres > Armigeres subalbatus. The sequence continues at coordinate 147,670,038 of NC_085141.1, forward strand.
GGGTAAAATATGTCTTTGTCGATTTTTTAACGCATTACAACTAAAAATCCTTCTTCCACTCTGAAATTATGCTCAATTTGTATAAAACTGTTCCTAAAGTTACATTCGAATTTATTTTCTGGCCAAGTATCATCTGGAGTGTTACTAGGTAGTAAATATACCCTCTGCAAGGTGAATAATTTATAAAACTATTGTAAATAATCAGAAAAACGTATCATTTGTTGATGGCAATATAGTAATCACTGCCTTATAAAGGGTTAATATCAGGGTTAATACATTATGTTTATATTCTTCAAATCCGTAACCTTAAACAAATTATTCACAGAACTGCAATAACGAAAAAAATAATGGTATGAACATTTTGGTATAAATAATACTCCGATATATCCTATTTTCCCATTGAGAGATCAAATATACCTAAAGCATATCATCGAATACACAACGTAATAGTGAATAAATAGCAGCTACAGCTACCTTCTCGTCACTGCATTTATCAATCACATTTTCAACTAAATTTTTAACCCTCATTTTGTTTATAACGGAGCTACCGTCGGAAGTAATCAGCAAAAAATATGTCGGTATCTGAATCCATTTCACCATCAGAGAAACTTGAAGACAACACACAATTAAAATAATCTATTTTTACGTGGAAGACAGCAACAAAATTGATAAATTCAACAAATGAAACAAAAACGATTAAAAGTCAAATACCCATCCGCACCCTTCTGTGTCTTTCATGTTTTCATTTTCCTTTAGCGTAAACATAAACACCTGTTTGACAGTTTGTGTTCGAATGTATTGGTGAACCTAAATTCGATCTCGATAAATCGGCAGAGCGAACCTCATTCGTTTTGGGTCGGATCTGGTGCGGATCGCGATCCAACCTGAACGAATAACCGAACGTTTTGACAGCTGTTAGAGCGGATCCGGGGCAGAACTAGGTTCGACCCAGCAATAACCGAAAACGACATAAGTTGACCGTTCTACTGTGCAAAAAATAACGAGTGGTATTGAGAGAAAAGTCCGAGAATTCATTCGAAAAGCCAATGAATAATTTTTCAAAAATTTTTCCTTCAAAGTATACCAAATTCCCTGTATAATAAAACCTGAAGCACCTTTTTATGTAAATTTTTGGCAAAGAAATGTCTAATTTAGTGCGGCCAAATACTAAGTGGATCAAGCTTTAGTCGATCATTTTTTTTATTCCTTTATTAAGTAGCCACTCTTTGTTCGACGACCGCTACAGTGCCGAGATCTACTGTGGTATTATCGTCTCTTAAAATCCACGCAGATCTATTTTTAGATTACCTATTGTCCATATCATCGTCCGTTAATTCGTCCAAATCGTGATTCTATGTTGATGCTTTGTTCCGTATGCCATGTATCGAGAGTCCGTTGGAGGTATGCCTTCGAAAAGAGGGTCAGTTTGTCAGTCGCCGTCAGGTAGCTGTGTTGGTCAGACGCATTCCCCACATTACGCCGTATTATTGCTGCACTTCTGACGATTGAAGAGAGGTTGATGGGAGGGCTGGGAATCGCACCCATGACCATCCGCTTATAAAGCGGAGTTGTAGCCGCCTGGGACCCCCCTGTCGAAAAATTTATCATATTCCTTTAATTAACCGAGTTGAAAGTGGTAATAAACACAAAAATAAAGCAAATATTGCACACTTTCATATTTTTTTTAGATTTTTGTAGCATGCCATTCATCCTTCGCGTTTCTGGAGATATTGAAAGGGGCAAATATGTAAACATCGCGTGAAATCTCTCATTGAAAATGAGAAATTGCAGTACTGGTCGGAATCATCAAGATTGTATCAATATACACAACGAAACACCAAGCTGATCTGCTCACAAAGGCATTAGATACAATTTAAATAGATCGACTTCTAATATTCAACGAAACAACTCAGCTTAGCTTAGCTTTGACTGACTACCCATATCTCTGCTATTCAAAAGGACTTATGTGATTTTGTAAACAAAGTTAATAACTGTGGAAGTGCTTAGAGAACACTAAGCTGCGAGGCGTCAATGACCCAGTGGGGGATGTAAGGTCAATAAGAAGACCTTACAAGATGATGTGTTCACTGTACCCCAAGTATCGATCTACACCCTGACACATCATCTAAACTAAACCGAATGTCCGAATCTATTACATGAGTGCACACCGGCCAGTGAGGTGACCGTGTGAATCTGCCCTTTTTTAAATCTGAAAAAAAAAACTGAGTAGTCTACCAGTGTCTTTGGTGTATTTATTGCCTGTTAAGGATAATCTTCTTCTTCTTATATATAAAAATGAAATGGTCTGTGTTCGTATCCGCATAACTCGAAAACGGCTGGATAGATTTTCTCCATTCCTTCAGCAAATATGCCCGTTATCATTTCCGACGGGTTTATATGATATTTTCTTATGCGCAAATCACGAGTAAGGGTGGAGAAATTATGAAAAACTAAAATTAAGATATTTCGCATGGGCAGCTCAGAACGCGCATTTTCGCCTACTATGCACGACAACGTCTGCCGGGTCGACTAGTCCTTTATAATAACAACCGGTTGTGTCGAGTAATTATATAGATCTATAATATGTATGTTGAAGGATCTCCGAGAGGTATTCTGGGCTTCGAAAACAACCGTTTTTGTTGTTTCTACTAACTATTAATAAGTCTGTGACATATTTTCGGAATACGAGATGACGACACCAGATTCAACACTATGCTCATGGTGTGTTCTATATTTTCAGGCCCCAAGATATCGACTACAACGTACCACCAGAGTATTTGATCAACGTGGCAATAAGGGAAAAGCTGTCGAAGGTGACGTTGCAGAAATATAAGGATGATCTATTATTTTATTTATTCTACACGAATGTTGGTGATTTGATGCAGATTGCTGCCGCTGCGGAGCTGTAAGAACATCCCTCCTTACTGTTTAGCTTTGGATCCAGAAACTCATTGTATTTTTCTACTTGCAGGCATAGTAGAGATTGGCGATATCATACGGAGGAGAAGGTGTGGATCACTCGTGTGCCGGGCATGACACCGTACGAAAAAAATGGCACAACGGAACGTGGCACGTATTACTACTTCGATGCGCAAAATTGGCGACGAGTGCCAAAAGAATTTCAAGTCGATACAGTGAAGTTTGATAAATGTCCAAATCCAAGTGCTTACGCTGCGATGAGCGGACAGTCTGTATAATATTTATTAATTTGTAATGAAAAGAAAAAATGCAGAAAACAAGAAGAAGATGAGAGGAAAAAATTAAAATTTTCTGATTCAGTATAACGTTGATTGCGTTCTTTATTCCTTTTATTCCCTGACTGACTTGATATAGAAATTATTCATTGTTTCATTGTTCCTTCGTATCTACTTGTTCAGCTGGACTTGGGCTGTTGTCAGCGAAGCGATCTATTTCTCGAAAGCGATGGATCTCCTCAACGTATTCAATGTTGTTTGCCAGGATGATGTTCGTTGTCAATCGATTAGCGTCCACTGCGTAAAAATAATAATAATGAAGAAAATATTTTGGAAAAAAATAAAGATAGTAAAATCCGTACCACGCATTTCCAAAGCTCGATTGGTCATGTGCTGTAGTTGATCCATGATTTTTCGAAAATATTTCTCCGGTTTGTCCATTTTTTGTACTTTTATTTGTTTGGGCCGCCAATCCTATGATATGGTACGCCTGGTTTTCTCCTAACTATAAATGAATAATAGTTTGTTTGAAAGCAATGTATTAAGTCCATATCTCACTCACAATAATTGTAAGATTGTCAATTACTGACTATTACTATCATTTTTTTTATTAGGGGAAAGTGGGGAAAGAACGCCAATAACGATTGTAGCATCATATTCACATTATTAATACGAGGGACGATGCACTATAATGTAAGAGAGTAATCAAACTGAAAAACGTCCTTTTCCAACCTAAATAACTCTTCAAATATTCGTTAGAAGTAGGATTACGGTGACTTGGGGAGGCACTACACACCGTATCATTTTCCCTATCTTTTTACTCTTTCTAGCTTTATCGCTTCGTAATTTTGGAACGACGAATTTCAGTTTTCAGTTGTTTGATGTAACTGTAAATGTATCAGGATGTAAATTGCGAGTAAGCACGCGCCATTGATAAATTTTCGAAGTCATATTTGTTCAGTTGTAGAAAAAAAAGCAATCAATGATAAAAATTATGATGATTTTATGATAGTTCGTGCTCCCCGCATTACGTTAAATAAAATCAACTTTTCTTATATTTTCCTATATTTCAAAGAATTTAAGGTTTTATACTTAATCTAAAATATCTAATATTTGATATTCACGAATGCTTATACATATGTATATGCCTAATAGGGGTTTTCCACGAAAGGCTGAATCACATAAGGCTGAAAACTCATAAGGCTGAAAAGGCTGAAACATAGAAAGGAACAAGACTTTATTGTTCTTGGTTCTTGTATTTGGTTTTTGATTCTTGCTCAAATTACCTTCGAATTTTTTATTCTTCTCTTTTCTTCCTTCTCCTTTTTCCTTTTTTATTCTTCCTTCTTTCTTCCTATTTCCTTCTCCCTTTTTTCCTCTTTTTTATTCTATTCTTCATTTTCCTCCTTTCTTCTTCAACTCTTCCTAATTCCTTCTTCCTGTTTCTTTCTTCATTCTTCGTTCTACCTTATTTCTTCTTTGCTCTTCCTCCATAGTTCTTCCATCCCCAATCCTTCTTTCTTGTTTCTATTCCCTTCTTCCTTCTTCTGCCTTCCTTGTTCCTTGTTTCAACTTCTTTTTTCAGGTTTCTTCTTCCTTCATTTTTCTTTGTTGCTCTTCTTCCTTCTTTCCTTTTACTTTCTCATTTCTTATTTTTCCTTGTTTTTTTCTTTTTTCTTGCTTCTTTCATTTCCTTGTTTTTTCTTCCTTTCTGTCTTCTTTCTTCTACCTTCTTCCTTGTCCTAGTTTCTTCTTCCTATTTCCTTATTCTTTTTTCTCTATTCTTTCTTCTTTCGCCTTTTTTTCCTGTTCCTAGATTCGTCCTTTCATCTTCTTTCTTTTTTTCCTTCTTCCTTGTCCCTGGTTTCTCCATCTTTATTCTTTCGTTTTGTTTTCTTCTTCCTTCATTTTCTTTTTTTCCCTTCTTCTTCCTTTTATTTTTACTTCATTCTTATTCCTTCTTTTTTCTTCCTTTTTCATTCTTCCATTTTAATCCTTCCTTCTTCTGTCTTCTTCCTATTTTAATCTTGCTTCATCATTATTCTTTCTTCCATCTTTATCTTAATTTTACCTTCTTCCTTCTTCTATGTTCTTTCTTCAATCTTTCATCTTTTTTCCTTCTCCCTTCTTCCGTCTTCCTCCTTTTTTCCTTCTTCCTTCTTCTCTGAGCAATTTTTATTTTTTATTCTTTATTCTTTATTCTATATTCTTTATCCTTTATTTTTTATTCTTTATTCTTTATTCCTTATTCTTGATTTTTATTTTATTTTTCTTATTTTGTATTCTTTATTCATCATTCATTCATTTTTGTTTATTCATCATTCATTATTCTTTATTCACTATCCAACAACTCCACATAGTTGTACAATATATCGTATGATTGGGATTCATTCCATCCCCTCAATTTCAGCCTTTCGATACATTTCAGCTTTTCAGCCTTTTGACTTCAGCCTTATGTGTTTCAGCCTTTCGTAGGACACCCGCCTAATAGTCTACCCACACTAAAAAATCGATGAGGTTTAAATTCATTATTATCGATAGAAGCAAACTACCGTGACATGACCTTTTACCGTGGGGAAAAACGTGTCTACAATAAATTCGCTACATAGAATTTATTTTGCAACAATCACCCTTGAAAACTATGTCGCTTTAATCAATATAAAATACATTTGAAGGGAAACATATGTTTTGTACTTCAACTCATAAAAAATGAAGAAAATAGTGTTTGACATTTAACTTGTGCTTGTGAATATGCCTAATACCGTGTACAATCAGAAGACGATTCCAAATATTGCGCAAGATATACTGAAATACTGCGCCTAATACCGTGCCCTATCAAACAAGCTTAAATGATAAAATTAAGAGCACATTTACAATAAAACATGTAAATAATTGAATCATATACAAATTTCAATTGAATTATTAGGTCATACTAAAGAGAAACGTAATTTAAAATTAATACCTGGTACCTGGTGCTGGGAATTTGGTTTCATCAGTACCCGCTAAGCTGCGGTGGACGACGGAGGTCCTTCGTAGCTTAGTAGGGAAAGCACCTGTCATGCGAACTGGGGTCGTGGGATCAAACCCCACCGAAGGGGCGGTTACCCTCCAATACCTTTTCCGAACTAAATCTATCACATGTTGTACATATGCATAATCAAGTTTCAGACATAGTAATTAATTTCCACACCGGGTGGCTTATTACCCGGTATATAGGCAATTAACTTTGAATGTGTTAAAATTAATATTTTACAAAGATACCTACTGAAAAAGAATCATTTCTTTGGGAAGTGCTCAACTTCTCAATATTGACGGTTTAAAAGTGTTTATAGATTCATCAAAGAATTTACTCATTTATTTAGATTTTAGATAGGTGATATCCAGTGTCTACAATGATTTGAAGGCAATGGTATGTTTGTATTCAGATGAAGAATACTATACTTCTATATAAGAAACTGTACATGAATTTTAATAGTCTGTGGTGAATATCGCAGAAATGATGTCGTACTCTTATGTGTCGAACGACATAATGAAGACGTTTTTTGTGTTCATTAGATGTTTATTATTTTCAAGTCTTCTTCAAGAAGTTTATTTTGGTACTGGAATAATACTTATCGCAATACATATGTAATTCATCTGAATGATGCTTTCTTAGTTATCCTAGCATAACATAGTTACGGTGTACTTCAATGAGCATAGATACCGAAAACCGATTGGTTTACTATTTTTTGTACATACAGTTGATAGTAACTATCATACTGAGACCCATATAGGCGAATATGAGTTTTAATGAGCTAAAATAGACCAACACAAATTTGTTTTCATTGGGTGTACTTCGTAGATTGGACACTAGTGATACTCATGTTTTTCTTTTGAAATCCTTATTCCGATTGCTATTAGAAATCGAGGTGGGTGTGGTACTTGATTCCAATCTAGGATAAAAATTACAAAAGCATGAGGATTACTACTAAATGGGCATGGCCAGGTTTCACCTTCAGTTGGATATTGGGGAAGGTATTCGTTGGGTCAGGATTTATCAGTAGCTGACAATGTGACCGTGGTAGATCTTACACCGTAACACACCACGCAAAGGTGTCTACCCAGCGTTACGGGGACCCAATGATGCCTTCCTTGATAAATTCTACGCATAAAATGTCTCAGATTCTAACATGGATGTTTCAATACCTTATACGGATATTGTTTAGTGGTTTATGTATCCAATGTGATAGCTACGTTCGATTTTTCTGAGTATTCTGTATTAATAAATAGAAGTGCATAAACAACAACTTTCAATGCCATTCCAATAACCAACTCATATTTCATTGCTGTAAAAATGGGCTCAATGAAATAATAGAAGCAAATAACATTGAAAAATTAAGTTACTAGACTTGGAAATATAACTCTTATTTTAAGCTTTTTGCTAAGCGGGTGAAAAGTTTTGACTGGTCGAGGCATACATTATCACATTTATTTTTTTAACCCTTTCCCGCTCACGACTTTTTTCAAGGATTTCAATAGGAAGGAATCATCTTTGAGAAAAATGCTAGAACAAAAGTTATTTGGCATAGCTTAAATTAGTGGAAAACGAAAAAAAAAGTTTTTGATTGTAAATCAATAGTTAATTGATTGTTTTCAATAGTTCAACTATTTGTTCTCAGAATTGATTATATTTGCAATCTAATGGAACTATAAAGATGTGCCAAATATTGCTTCTTGTTGTTGAAACAATGCGATGAAGGTTAGAAGGTGCAAAATTTGATGGTGCTCTACAGACACCATGAGGGTTAACGCCTTAATATACGTCACAAATACCCATAATTATTTGCAAAAATTTCCTGCTATGTATTTGTGCATTTCACCAAATAATTTGATGTGTACGACAGTCAGTCACTCTATATACTACAATTTGGAAAAAATCCACGGTATTAGGCAATGCGCGGAATTAGGGCAGGTCACGGTATCGAGTAACGTTTAATTGGGAACATCGCCACCTACGTACATGAGGTAAACCATTTGATACTTTTTTCCACTATCATTCTCTCTACTAGTAATTTGCCCACTTAATGACGCGAGGATCGATCAATGACTACATAAGCCCATCATGAAATGTAAGTTCACGAAATGTTTTTGAAACATTACCTATAGAATCTTGAATGGACATGAGGCTACGGAGTGGCGACAAAAGATATTTGAGTTACAAGATAAAGATTACAATTAATTGCATATTATTCGGCAACTCGGCCGTACGAAAACCATTTTTTTGTTAAATATCTTGGCTGTGCATATGCACAGCATATGTTTCGAAATGGACAAATTGATATGAAATTTGCGAAAAAGAATCCACGTGTCTTGGAGGGACTCGAACCCTCAACCTCCTACTCTCTAGATAGGCGTGATAACCCCTACACAACAAGACCACTTAAAGGTCACGTTTGCGGAAAAGCCATCAGAATCCGAGTACCAACCTCCACCGCGGTTAGCTCTATTTTTGCAAATTGAATATCTTTCGGATGCTTGATTTGCCCAATCTCCACATGTGCTTTACTGTTGTATATCCACAGCCAAGCGAGTGCACATTGATTAGTAAACGAGAGGATCGCACTCCATGCCCCCAGCAACGGACTGGGCGGGACGGTATAGAATGCGAATTCAATCGCACTCTGCTGTGCCAAAGGCTTGCTTGGCTAAAGCATTTGATGAGTTTGATTGCCTTTACGTAAACGGTCGCGTGTACTCAGACGACTAATGACGGTGAAAGACCGACACTTGATTACAATTAATTGCATATTATTCGGCAACTCGGCCGTACGAAAACCATTTTTTTGTTAAATATCTTGGCTGTGCATATGCATATGCATAAAGAGAGCTAACCGCGGTGGAGGTTGGTACTCGGATTCTGATGGCTTTTCCGCAAACGTGACCTTTAAGTGGTCTTGTTGTGTAGGGGTTATCACGCCTATCTAGAGAGTAGGAGGTTGAGGGTTCGAGTCCCTCCAAGACACGTGGATTCTTTTTCGCAAATTTCATATCAATTTGTCCATTTCGAAACATATGCTGTGCATATGCACAGCCAAGATATTTAACAAAAAATGGTTTTCGTACGGCCGAGTTGCCGAATAATATGCAATTAATTGTAATCAAGTGTCGGTCTTTCACCGTCATTAGTCGTCTGAGTACACGCGACCGTTTACGTAAAGGCAATCAAACTCATCAAATGCTTTAGCCAAGCAAGCCTTTGGCACAGCAGAGTGCGATTGAATTCGCATTCTATACCGTCCCGCCCAGTCCGTTGCTGGGGGCATGGAGTGCGATCCTCTCGTTTAATAAACAATGTGCACTCGCTTGGCTGTGGATATACAACAGTAAAGCAAATGTGGAGATTGGGCAAATCAAGCATCCGAAAGATATTCAATTTGCAAAAGAGAGCTAACCGCGGTGGAGGTTGGTACTCGGATTCTGATGGCTTTTCCGCAAACGTGACCTTTAAGTGGTCTTGTTGTGTAGGGGTTATCACGCCTATCTAGAGAGTAGGAGGTTGAGGGTTCGAGTCCCTCCAAGACACGTGGATTCTTTTTCGCAAATTTCATATCAATTTGTCCATTTCGAAACATATGCTGTGCATATGCACAGCCAAGATATTTAACAAAAAAAAGATAAAGATTGTCGCTGTCGTTGCTGTCCGGAACATCTTTTGAGTAGTCTCATGTTTACAAAAGTTGAGTGAAATTTGCCTAAATTTGGTTAGTTTCTATTTAAAAATTTGCTCAATATTTTTTTTTAAAATTTTAAGTGAATTTTACTTAATTTTAATAAAAAATGCTTAATTTTGGGTTCCCACTCTAAATTTCCGATTTGAGTGAAAAGTACCTAATATTAGGTACTTTTTTCTAACCGTGTAGATAATTTACAAAAATTTGGACTATAAATTTTCATCAAAAGCATTTCAGCACATCGACATAATTTCTTTTGTTGGGTACATGACTTAAACGAAAAGATATTTTAGTTACTAGATAAAGATTGTCGCTTCGGTTCCCTTTGTTCTGCTGTCCGGAACATTGTTGGGTACCAAGCTGTCAAATCGTATGGATTTTCCTTCTTTGACATTTAGCTCCCCTATCCTCGCCCAAAAGATGTTCCGGACAGCGACGACAGCGACAATCTTTATCTAGTAACTAAAATATATTTTCTTTAACGCTACTGATAAAAAACTACAACAAATTCAAAACAACTTTGATTATTTGAGCAAAGTAACTTTGGATCCTATGTTTTTGATCTAAAAAAGAGATTAATTTCGTAGATCGGACACTACACGCAAAGCTGAAAGTATGCTCTTTTCGGCAGAAATACACTCTTTTGCGGGAGAGTGGGACTACCCACAAAAGGTGTAAAATTTGATGCATAAAAAGGATAAGTTTTACACACTCTTCCTGTTTTTATGCATAAATGTTAATCATTTGTGAATAAAAGATAGTCATAATTGTGCATAATATTTATTTATGATACTCATGTTTTAGGGGCTGTACACATATTGTATACACTCAAAATATTATTCATGTTCAATTCATTAGCAAAAACATATAGCTTTTTTCCATAATGGTTTTCATATGATTTTATATCAGAATCATATAGATTATGTTTATTATATTAATCATATAACTTTTATATAAATTAAATATAGAAATTGAGAGCAATGTTTGTTCTAATCATATACCAAATCCAATAAATTTTATCTTATTTGACTTTTAAAACCATAAAAATTTCCAATAAAATTTATAAGATTTTCAAGCACATCTGAAATACCATTCAAATAAAAGCGCGAAAAATAAAATTGTTACTCCAGTTATCGCAATATATATCAAATGTTCCAGATTCATTATGCTGTTTCGAAAACAACATTCTGAATTAAAACCACTTGATATATATTGTGATAACAGAAGCGAATCAATATATAATTTAAAACATGTTTTAAAAATACGCTTATCCATTTATTATGCTATATCTAAAGATTTATTCTACTTATGTAGGTACAATTATCTCTTATCCTAGTTATCTATATTAAAACATGATTTATTACGGAAGTAAAAATGACCAACAATATTGTATAGCGTAACAGGTGGAACTGTACACCCGCCTGAAACGTGAAGCAACAAAAGTTGGACTGGTGGTGAATGCGTCAAAGACAAAGTACATGCTTGTGGGCGGAACCGAGCGCGACAGGGCCCGCCTGGGAAGCAGTGTTACGATAGACGGGGATACCTTCGAGGTGGTCGAGGAATTCGTTTACCTCGGATCCTTGCTAATGGCTGACAACAACGTTAGTCGTGAAATACGAAGGCGCATCATCTGTGGAAGTCGGGCCTACTACGGGCTCCAGAAGAAAAAGATTCGCCACCGCACCAAATGTGTCATGTACAAGACGTTAATAAGACCGGTAGTCCTCTACGGACATGAAACATGGACAATGCTCGAGGAGGACTTGCAAGCACTCGGAGTATTCGAGAGACGGGTGCTTAGGACCATCTTTGGCGGTGTGCAAGAAGACGATGTGTGGCGGCGAAGAATGAACCATGAGCTCGCCCAACTCTACGGCGAACCCAGTATCCAGAAGGTAGCTAAAGCCGGAAGGGTACGATGGGCAGGACATGTTGCAAGAATGCCGGACAGCAACCCTGCAAAGATGGTGTTCGCTTCCGATCCGGCAGGTACGAGACGGCGTGGAGCGCAGCGAGCGAGATGGGCAGACCAGGTGCAGAACGACTTGGCGAGCGTGGGGCGTATCCGAGGATGGAGAGATGCGGCCTCGAACCGTGTATTGTGGCGTCAAATTGTTGATTCAGTGTTATCTGTTTAGATGTTAACTAAATAAATGAAAATGAACAGGTGGAACATTGAAAGAATCAATTGGAATGAGCTCAGCGTTCCGAATACTTTCAATTGCCTCATATGCCAAGTAGTGATTGTCAAACATTCCAGTTCTCCAAGCTTGAACAACCAAGTAACAAATATCGCTGTGTTTTACAACATCTAGTATTTGATATAAGAATGTTAGATTTTGTCGACTATTGAAATAAAGTATCCTGCTCTATATTTGGTTCCTTTGAACACAATTTCATTTGTGCATAATATTTCAAACCCTGAATCAATGACAATCGGTTGAATGAGCATCTTATAATAACATCTTGAACGTCACACAGATCAAAATTTGCTTCAACGGAAACCTTAAAGAAATTGTCATTCAAAACCTCATAGGCAAATTGCAAAGAATCTTTTACACACGACGTGTAGCAGATGTTTTTGCGAGAGGACATTATGTGCGAATATTGCTTGAAGCCTTTGTGTTTTGCTTCGTTCCTAAAACACATAATTTTTTCTACAGGTCCAGATGTACGAATAATATTTGGGTAATGGACCAAAAAATGGTGTTTCGGTTTGAGATCTCTTTTAAAAAGCGCCAGATACAAATTATGGTGTTCACAAATCAATTCGAGTATATCAAGTTCTTCATTTGTAAAAGAGCGTTTTAAACACATATCTACTAATTTTACTAAAGAAGTGCAATACACCCACACTTCATCTTCTCTTGGGATAAACCGTCCAGCAATAAAAGTAAAATAGTGACTGAATATGCGCATTTCATTTGATGTTAGACGAATGGATACAGATTTACGTTTCTTCTTACTGTTATACGTTTCAGTTATGTTTGACATCCGTTTGAGTTCGCTATCCAAGCTGAGTTCACCGATGTTACGACGAATTGTAATAAAATCATCTATTGTAAAGTACTTCTTACGGTAAATACAGTAATATAAAACTTCCGTAAAACCATATTTGCATATACCGGTGCTGAATAAGTCATGCATTGGATCAACACTTTTATTCTCCACTACATGGAATGATGGCAGTTTATTAAACACAGAGTACCCTTGTACACCTGTTTCGCTATGCATATCAGTTTCTATATCTTCTTCATAGTCAGCCCTGCGTCGCATACAGTCAGCATGCTCATTAACATCGCTCTTCAAAAGTTCTTTAGGTCGTCTACAAAAACGACAAACTAGCATTGAAACTGCTGGACATGCATAAGGTAGTATGCATTCCCAAGTTGTCGCCTTGCAACAGATATAGAGCGAATCTAACATTTATCGCTTTGCGATTAATATTTAGCTCTACTGGATCTTGTTCTAGTTTAGTGAATTCCGCAATTAATGCATCTAGCAAACTGTTGATTCCACTGCCTTTTACATCTACTTTTCTCAACATACCAGCTACAAAAATATTATTCAACTTGGCTTGAAATTCTTCTGGGACCGTGGGAAAATTATAGTAGATTCCAAATACGGAGTGTCGATTATTATGCGAACTTTGACTATCATTTACTTCAAATTCGGTTGTATACGGACGGTAAAACAATTTCGTCTGCGTATTTCTCTTTGATTTCTTTCCATTTTGTTCCATTAACGTAGTTTCGTATTTGATCTGATTTTTTCGAGCGTTCTGGTGACAATCTTCTGGAGTACGTTATTTGACTCTCAGAACGAAGTTATTTGAAATTTTAAAGGCATCAATATTAATAAGCTTTGATCATGACTTATATCTAATTCTTCACTAAAACTCATAGGATTTCTATTTAGCTTATTTTTTTCTACGGTTATGACTGTTGGCAATCGCAAACTTAAAATCCGAACATATGAAACCGAAAATATTTGTCATTTTCTGTAAGTAATTCTTAAAATTAAATGCATCATCAATATTGTCTGACGTCATATTCAAATCGGATAGGAGGCGACCTAGCTCCGAAAATATGAGACCTGCTTTCCGCTGTATATCATACACATCTTTTCTAGTGATGTTATTTTTGTTGTGTAAACCAACCGTAAACATTAAAGCTGCCTAGTCTACCGCGTCACGTTTATCTGTAATCTCAATGTTTTCTGCGTATTCCGTCGTTTCGCCACACTTCTGTTTTTTTGGACTGGTGCTGCAATGTGCGTTGTAATAATTTCTATCTTCGTCGATAGGAATATCACTGATGGTGCTCTTCTCTTTTTGATGTGGAACAGAGTGTAACATCAGATGCTTTTTAAACGGGTAAAATTTCGAAAAAACTAGTCTACATAATGGTCCAGTACATTCGTACCGGTAGACCACCGGTACACGATGATACTCTTTGATATGTTCCAGGTATAAATCTACCAAAAAACCAAAAACAACTGATAGTTTTATCAGCACGTCCGTGGCTCTAGCGATAGATGGTAGTTCGTAACAGACGTCCGAAAAACACACGAAGAAACGTCCTTCGATATTATCTATTCCGGTTCCGAGTACAACCAGCTTTGGAACAACCGCTATTTTTCTTTCTGCATATGATGCATACGTCTCTTGAACTTTCGCAGTTATTTCTTCGATGGATTCGACGAAGAGAATCGTGTCATGCTGTGCCATATAAATAGTTGGTTTGAACCGTCGTCCAACTATAAGAGGTGGCAAAACCGTGCTCAAGCCAAGTAGAAGAGCGCATAGTTTAACGTCTGAAAAACATTGAAAAATTCAAATCGAGCTCAAGGAAAAGAAATATAAATTAGAATTAGTTACAACTTGCAAAATACACCTTACTGATAAAGTTTCACAGTTTTTTATCTAAGGATTGCATAGCTTCACCATATTTGCTTACCTTTGTTGGTGCTGCTATTCGTTAGATGTTTTACAAGTTTGACAACCGATGGATCGGTTCCCTTTCGAGCAATGTACGTTACAATCGCTGGAGTAATCGAATCCAGTTTATCGATTCCATCCGTTGCACCAACCTTTAGGAGACGATAATCAATGTCGATCTGTAGAAGAAATATTGCATTTTTTATTGCTTTTACCGCATTTCACCATTTGTAAACATTAAACTTACTAGTTGATATCCGTGCGCTGATTTATAATGCGAATATGTAGTAAGCAACCGTTCAACGAGACTAGCAGATTTCAAATATTGTTTCCGGTGATTAAAACTCAGAGGCCATTTATGCAAAACAGAATCCCATGTGTGCTGATTCAAAATTAACCAGTTTACAGCATCTTGAGCTTCTGGTTCTTCATGGGGTTGATGAACAGCACACAATTTCAAACTTTTAGCGTGTTCGTGCTCTTTAATTTCGGTTTTACGTGTTTTGTGCTTCAGATTTGCAATTTTATTTGCTATTTTACCAGCATGGTTGCGACGATCGCCGCCTCGGCTGATGTAGGGTAAGACGGTATAATGCGCCCCACCTGGCCAAAACGCCCCCGTTTGATATCTAGAAAACTATAACTTACTAAGGGTCAAATTCAGTTGGTACCTATAAATATTTGTAAAACCATCATCTTATGTGAATATGGGAATATTTTTGAATTACAGGTCGGACTCGATTATCCGGGGACTCGATTATCCGGGGTTCGATTATCCGGAATTTTAGACTCGATTATCCGGAGTATTTTTTTTCTTCGAATGTTTTTTATTCTAAATTCTTATTTTCAATAATATGATATGCAATATGATTATTTTAACAATGAGACGTATCTAGGTTGTAGGAGGGGGTTGAAAAAGGGGTTGTTTTGAATATTAAAATCTGACTATAGGCTTGTATATCAACTTCATGAATTCAAATGATTATATTATTGTTATATTCCTACTAAATAGGATTATTTGAGGAAGTTTGAACGTAGCTTGCATGGGAGGTTCTGAAATAGGGGTGTTCTACATATTTAATTTTATTTTCATGAATCAATTATTTTCTTTAGAATATGTCCACAAACTTCTCGCTTCAAGAACTCTTCCGTGGAAGTCCGTTTCCTCTTTTTTTAGGCAATTACATAATCGATTGCCAATTAAGCTATTGCATTTGAGACAAAACAGTCGCTCATTCGACAGACGAAAACGCAACCTCGCCACCATAAAACGATGTGTTTGGATCCATAACATGGGTTGCAGAATTCGCTCTCAATTTAAAATTAGCAACGATGGACATAAAGCACCACATAAACAATGGACAAAAAGACAAATGGACAAAAGCACATAAACCGGCTTCGTTGACGGCCGCTCGACAACGGACCAGATCTTTACTGTACGGCAAATCCTTCAAAAATGCCGTGAATACCAGGTCCCAACGCACCATCTGTTCGTTGATTTCAAGGCGGCATACGACAGTATAGACCGCGTAGAGCTATGGAATTATGGACGAGAACAGCTTCCCTGGGAAGCTTACCAGACTGATCAAGGCAACGGTGGATGGTGTGCAAAACTGTGTGAAGATTTCGGGTGAACACTCCAGTTTGTTCGAATCGCGCCGGGGACTAAGACAAGGTGATGGACTTTCGTGCCTGTTGTTCAACATTGCGCTAGAAGGTGTCATGCGGAGAGCCGGGTGTAACAGCCGGGGTACGATTTTCAACAGATCCAGTCAATTTATTTGCTTCGCGGATGACATGGACATTGTCGGCCGAACATTTGCAAAGGTG
Organism: Armigeres subalbatus; assembly: GCF_024139115.2. Lineage (NCBI taxonomy): Eukaryota > Metazoa > Arthropoda > Insecta > Diptera > Culicidae > Armigeres > Armigeres subalbatus. The sequence continues at coordinate 147,686,714 of NC_085141.1, forward strand.
GCAGAACTGTACACCCGCCTGAAACGTGAAGCAACAAAAGTTGGACTGGTGGTGAATGCGTCAAAGACAAAGTACATGCTTGTGGGCGGAACCGAGCGCGACAGGGCCCGCCTGGGGAGCAGTGTTACGATAGACGGGGATACCTTCGAGGTGGTCGAGGAATTCGTCTACCTCGGATCCTTGCTAACGGCTGACAACAACGTTAGTCGTGAAATACGAAGGCGCATTATCTGTGGAAGTCGGGCCTACTACGGGCTCCAGAAGAAACTGCGGTCGAAAAAGATTCGCCAACGCACCAAATGTGTCATGTACAAGACGCTTATAAGACCGGTTGTCCTCTACGGACATGAAACATGGACAATGCTCGAGGAGGACTTGCAAGCACTCGGAGTATTCGAGGACCATCTTTGGCGGTGTGCAAGAAGACGGTGTGTGGCGGCGAAGAATGAACCATGAGCTCGCCCAACTCTACGGCGAACCCAGTATCCAGAAGGTAGCTAAAGCCGGAAGGGTACGATGGGCAGGACATGTTGCAAGAATGCCGGACAGCAACCCTGCAAAGATGGTGTTCGCTTCAGATCCGGCAGGTACGAGACAGCGTGGAGCGCAGCGAGCGAGATGGGCAGACCAGGTGCAGAACGACTTGACGAGCGTGGGGCGTATCCGAGGATGGAGAGATGCGGCCTCGAACCGTGCATTGTGGCGTCAAATTGTTGATATAGTGTTATCTGTTTAGATGTTAACTAAATAAATGAAATGAATGAAATGAATGGACATAAAGCATGAGGCTTTTTTACCATAACAAGACATGAAAACAAATTGCTCGTCACCCGATACAAATGCGAAAAAAGGGGCAGAGAACTATTTCCCCCACCGACGTTGTGATAAAACGCTTCGTTCTAGTACAATTGTCACTGAGGTACATGTGTAAATGTGCTCCATCAGCACTAATGTCCTTACAATTGGAGTTTTTCTAAGGGAATTTATCTTGCAGAATATCACCCTTTGAGGAATAATCCATTAATTTCGTAACGCAAAAATCGCAAATTTCCACAGGAAAATCTTGCAAGCTCCTGTAAATGGTTATTTATGTGCGGAACGTTGCCTATTTTTTTTATTCTGAAGACCCCCTTTTTGTCTCCCTCGGATACGAAGTGTACCGAAAGGCTATATGTTCGCTCCAAAAACAAACATATTTAAGATGGCTCGGAGATCCATAGTATTATATACCGATGGTCGGCGAATTTGGGGCGCTGTATGTGGGTTTGAGTGCACACAACATAACCCATTTTTTGGTAATTATCCTCATCCAATTTGCTTGCGACTGGTTGCATTTAATGGAAAATCCTTTCAAGGTCCCCCCTAACACACGTGACGGAAAAATCGCGACGCGATTCTAACGCTTGGCTAATGCGATTCTGTTGCCGTTGGAGTGAAAGAGTAACTGGAACATTGCCTAGAGCACCCAACGATAAAATCGCGGCGACTAGTTTTCGCCGTTGCGGCGATGAAATCACTCAGGTCTGGGGGAGCCTTTACAATGTTTCCTATTGAAAAATGGATAGATGGGTCAATTGACTCAAAACTTTCATAGATTTCTGTTGAAAATTGACTAGAACAAACTTTAGGTTCAGAAATAATGGCCAAAACATTATTTTTGTACAAAAAATGCGCAAATAGTCTAGTTATTATTTTGGCACCTATTCTCAACCAACAAGTTCGATTCGAATGGGAATCCTGTCTCATTATTTCATATTAAAATTGACTGGATTGGACTATGGATTCCAAAGTTATGAAAAAAATACTATTTTCTATTATATACCAGAAAGTCACCGATGCCGTTAGGCGGATTAATACGGATTTTTTCCAAATAATTTCTGACTACTCCACTGCAAATACAATAAAACATAAGTTTTTCGTCATTTAATTGCAGATTTGATTTTTTTTCTAGTGATTCGATTATCCGGAGGATTCGATTATCCGGAGTGAAAAAAAAATCGATACTCCGGATAATCGAGTCCGACCTGTACTTAATGAAAATATTTGCAAAATACAAAAAGTCACAGTTTTGAAGTAACTTTTAATGTTTGCTTGCTGAACATTCTGGAGCGACTCTGGCATACTGTCCGCAAAACTTGCACTGGAACACTCAGTTGGGCAACAAAATTACTTTTCTCAGTGGTTAATATGATATAAAATTGCTTCCATCTTCAAAAATGTAACAATTTTCGAAAACATGTTTCACTGGCCAAAACGCCCCAGTGTAGGCAGGACGATATGCCCTTACCAACTGGACACAAGCGCAGCGAGCCTGCAGCAGTTGCTTCCAAATTGTATGGAAAATATTGAAATGTAATTCATACCTGCTTGGATGGACCTATGTTGGTTTTTTAATGTCAAGCGCATAAGGATTTGTAGCCTTTTTATTATGGGATTGATTAAATACTAATGAAGGGCTATTACATGATTTTGGTTGAGGTGGGGCGTATTGCCCAAGCACTTTTTAAATTTCATTTTTTCACGACTTTTCAAAAAAGCTTTATTACGTATTATCTGTAATATTTTTATGTGACTACTCATGGGCAATGCATTTGTGACTTCCTGCACTACCAAATAACACAAATAGCGTTGAAAAGTAAAAAGTTATCAAGGAGTTGCCTTAGGGGGGGCATATTATACCGTCTTACCCTAATAATTGTCCTGTAAATGCATAGTATGTAAAACAATAGTAGAAAAATATGGTTTTAATTTACCTTTCTCTAAAAACTTGAATAAGATTGTGATAGCTTCGGCGTATGTCTCCAAATCTTCTGTTCGGAGTCTGGACTTATGCTGTAGATGAAACTTGGCGATAGTTGTTGATAATTGCAACTGTTTGGGTTCTGAAAGTTCACCAATTTTCGCTTTCTCGATAATATCCTTTCCTTCTATGGTAGCTTCCAAGAGCGTAAGAAGAGTGCTTGCTGAAAATACGCTGCTCTGTGTTGCTACATCTAGCTCTGCCACCGGCTTGTCTTCCGTACCAGATTCTGTCACCGAAGAAATAGGAGCGACAGGTACTGTAGCCTGCGGAAGGGATTGAGAATGTTTACCGAGATATCCCGAAACACCAGCCTGCACTAAACATTCGCCGTTTTCCGCAGATGTTAGCTTGGGAGCTTCTGCCGTCTGTTTATCTTTCAAACAAGAATCCGGTGAGAAATTGGAACATTCTGCAAGCTCTTCTGAGACACCAGCTACTGTGAACTCGTCGCTTGCCGCAACTGGAGGCACATAACTGAGACAAACTGCAGACTGAGCTGAGTGAGAACATGTATCAACAACTTCGACAACTTCCGTCTTGGCCTGTAATTCCTCCGGTGTTTCGTTGTTTATCACAATGGATCCGGTGACAGGTATGGATCGAGGTACTGGTGCTAAATATGCACTAGCGGTCAACGGTTTTGGAGCTGTTTGCACAACATTCAATTTCTGTAAAAATAACACCAAATTAATCATATATGTGAATATAAATATTTTCGGAAATATTTTACATTTCGCTTCCTCCAACCGTCAATAATATCGAAAAGTACTTCATACTTCCATTGAACTGATGTTGATTCCAATTTGTTTTTAAAATCTTCGAACGATGTGGATACCAACTCATACAGAGTGATCCCGCATTCTAAAACAACGAACATTAAAGTAATGAATTGGGATTATTATAAAACTTGAATTATCTCTGAACACCTGAAGTAAATCGTCGGGGAATCTTAAATCTGCTAGCAAGTTTTGCGCACTGGCTGCCATCTTGATTCTGTGTACACTACAATATTTGCACATTAGACAATCATATAAAATTTATCTGATTATGAAATGAACCAAAGCATATGATTTTTCAGATAACATCAATTAGAGATTCAAATCATTTTCATAATGTTACCTTTTAGTTCTTAATCAAGTATCTGATAGGTGTTATTGGACTCAAATAGAATTGATTAAATAGATATCATGAGATGGGTATTATATTTTTCATATAAATTTAATCATATTTATTGGTTCAGTGATACGTAAGCACTTATGGGGGGGGGGGGGGGGTTCGGTCAATATCTTACGCTCCATATAAATAAAAAATCATTTGTATGAAAAAAATCTTACATGGGGGGAGGGAGGGTTCGAAAAACCCAGAAAAATTGCTTACATAATAAGTGTACGACCCCTTACTTTTGAGATCCTTATCTAGAATTATAATTTTATTTATTCAGACTAAGGCCGAAGTGGTCTGTGCGGTATATAAGAGTCTTCTCCATTCCATGGCTACACGTCGCCAGCCCCGCAGTCTACGGAGGGTCCGCAAGTCATCTTCCACCTGATCGATCCACCTTGCCTGCAGCGCACCTTCTTGTGCCCGTCGGATCGTTGTCGAGAACCATTTTCACAGGGTTATTGACCGACATTCTGGCTACGTGCCCGGCCCACCGCAGTCGTCCGATTTTCGCGTGTGAACGATGGATGGTTCTCCCAACAGCTGATACAACTCGTGGTTCATTCGCCTCCTCCACGTACCGTCCACCATCTGCATCCCACCATAGATGGTACGCAGCACTTTCCTTTCGGAAAATCCAAATGCGCGTTGCTTCTCCACGAGCATCGTCCAGGTCTCGTGTCCGTAGAGGATTACCGGTCTAATGAGCGTTTTGTAGATTGTCAGTTTGGTACGGCGGCGAATGCTATCTAGAATTATCTAGAATGCTATCAGAAATAAAGTAAGGGGGATGGTCCTTGATTTCAGTTTTGAGCAAAAATAACAAAAGCATGAGGATTGCTACTCCTGGCCACGCCCATTCTCAGCGTAACTAGGGAGGGGAAGAAAGTGTTGATGTGATACTTATTTAACGAGAGGCCACCGACTTAGCGACACCCTCATAAGTACCACGGAGTTGGATAATGAGGAAGGTATTCGTTGGGTCAAGATTGCACTGCAGCTGGCAATGTAACCGTGGTAGATCTTAATACCCCGTAACACACCACGTAAAGGTGTCTACCCAGTGTTACGGGTTACTAAAATCTCAAAAAAATAAATGATCTACAATATAGATTAATGGAGACAAACTCGATTGCCATGGGGAACGTGAAATGGGCCCGGGGTAGATTTTAAGTCTAGAGACTGCCAACGGTCGCACAAAAATAAAACTTATAGCTTGAATTAAAAATAAATCGCTATAAATTCAATATTGGGGTATGTGATTTTTTTCCCCTGGCCTCAACTAGTCGACACACTGTAAACAGCTTCGGTTCCACGCCATGCAGACGAAAACGAAATTGGGAAACTAGAAAATGGCGTGTCGGGCAGTCGTATAAATGACGAATTTACAAAAGAGAAAATATTGTGAATCGTAGGTATTCAGTGGGCTGGTCACATAGAGTGGATGTTAGAAGAAAGAACAGTGAATAGGTCGGTGATGTTGGCTGCACGCGGTGGAATCGGACCTGGAGACCCTAAACATTCAGGGAAACTTACATCGCTTAATAGCCTATTCAGATTACGCTATTTGGGATAATAAATATAATGATGAAGAGTAACTTGATCCCAATCCCCATACATTCAATTTTCTTTCTAATGTTTAACTCGATAATTAATATAATAAATGGCTAAATTTGGATAGGCTATAAGACGGGCCCTCCTTAGCCGTGCGGTAAGGCGTCACAAAAACACAGAGGATGTAACAATGGACGAACGTCAAAGACGAAACACAGAGTGCACTGTGAAAAACGCATAATGCGAATAATATAAGTGACAATCACAAAGTACATTGTAAAAAAAAAAAATGCATAATGCGAATCCATATAGGTGGAAATTTGTTGAAAAACTAAGTAAAACACATATTCATAACCCCACACTCACGTTGAGGATGAACAAGAGTAGCCAAAGCCGAACGTCAAAGACGAGACACAAAGTACACTGTGAAAAACGCATAATGCGAATCCATATAGGTGGAAATTTGTTGAAAACTAAGTAAAACATATATTCATAACCCCATTCTTATTGAACCTCACGTTGAGATTGAACAAGAGTAGCCGAACCCGAACGTCAAGAACGAAACACAGAGTACACTGTGAAAAACGCATAATGCGAATCCATATAGGTAACATACACAAAGTACATTGTAAAAAATGCATAAAACATAAAACGCATAATACACAAAGTTTATTGTAAAAAACGCGAGACACAGAGTACACTGTGAAAACCGCATAATGCGAATCCATAAAGGTAACATACACAAAGTACATTGTAAAAAAAACGCATAATGCGAATCCATATAGGTGAAAATTTGTTGAAAAACTAAATAAAAAACATATTCATAATCCCACCCTTATTCAACCTCAAGTTGAGATTAAACAAGAGAAGCTGAAGCCGAACGTCAAAAACGAAACACAGAGTACACTGTGAAAAGCGCATAATGCGAATCCATATAGGTGACAAACACAAAGTATATTGTAAAAAAAATGCATAATGCGAATCCATATAGGTGGAAGTTTGTTGAAAAACTAAGTAAAACACATATTCATAACCCCACATTCACGTTGAGGATGAACAAGAGTAGCCAAAGCCGAACGTCAAAGACGAGACACAGAGTACACTGTGAAAAACGCATAATGCGAATCCATATAGGTGACAATTTGTTGAAAACTAAGTAAAATACATATTCATAACCCCACTCTTATTTAACATCACGTCGAGATTGAACAAGAGTAGCCGAAGCCGAACGGCAAGGACGAGACACAGAGTACACTGTGAAAAACGCATAATGCGAATCCATAAAGGTAACATGCACAAAGTACATTGTAGAAAAACGCATAATGCGAATCCATATAGGTGACAATTTGTTGAAAACTAATTAAAACACATATTCATAACCCTACTCTTATTTAACCTCACGATGAAGTTGAATAAGAGTAGCCGATTATCTCGGAGAAGTAAAAAGTCAACTACGCCATAGCTCCGGTTAGCGCAGCGAGGGCTAAAATACTGTGAAGGGGGCCCTGGTGCTTCAGAGGCTCCGTTTGCGGTTAGGTTCTTATTAGACCCCCCTAACCATTCATTCGTAGGCACGGTAAGCATAAAGCCGCATCACACCGAAAATTAGGGGTCACCTGTATGGTGGACTTTTACCACTGGAACAGGCAATCCGTAATGTTATTCTTAGCCAGATAACCAGCTGCCGACACCACACGGCTATCTAGGCTGTTCATGGAGAGAAATTGACATTGACTTTACGTCAACTCTCAATGTGGCAGAACAGCCGACTGTTCTGGCTAAATTTGGATAGGCTATAAGACGGGCCCTCCTTAGCCGTGCGGTAAGGCGCGCGGCTACAAAGCAAGACCATGCTGAGGGTGGTCGGGTTCGATTCCCGGTGCCGGTCTAGGCAATTTTCAGATTGGAAATTGTCTCGACTTCCCTGGGCATAAAAGTATCATCGTGCTAGCCTCATGATATACGAATGCAAAAATGGTAACCTGGCTTAGAAACCTCGTAGTTAATAACCGTGGAAGTGCTTAATGAACACTAGACTGCGAGGCGGCTCTCTCCCAGTGTGGGGATGTAATGCCAATAAGAAGAAGAAAATAAGACGGACTATTATGGAGTTCCATGTACAATATGCCTGGCACAGGTGTATCGACGCTGTATTCAGATAGTTCGAATGATTAAAATGGCAGTAGGAGGAACCCATTTTTTTAAAATCTCCAGATTTTGTCATAATTCACCATAAACCTATTTTCACATTTTTTTCATATACCTACATAATTATTATTCTTCCTAACAGCCAACAGCGATGACTTCAAATTCTTGTTCTTTATTCTCATTTCCCTTGTAAGAGATCCAGCAATGCAAAAAAAACAGTTTTATTATTGTAACACATACATTTATTTTTAGTCACTAATACTCATGACAGGTAAAATTAATTAGTTTTAAAATCACTTGCATTTGTTGGCTAGTATCTAATTCATAAAATTGTTTCTTCTACAAAAAATGATTCAAGAGAGATATGGCAGAATGGGGTAGGAGTATGTTCTCAAAGGCAGTTTTAAACAAGAGTACTTCAGTACAGCTACAATCCGTACATATGGTTATTCAACATCAAAGGCAGGCTTCCTTGTCATGCAGTTGCACTGTTCGACTTAAAATATGCGTTTGACATTTTCCTAGAAGCATTTCTAAGTACAATATGCTTATATACACATACACGTCAGTATTAACAATTACTACGAAACATTATGAATTCCATTTTATGATAAAGCTATAAAGGTAGAGAGAACACAGTGCGTCATTCCGCATGATTGTACTTTGAGATGTTTTAGGTACTGGCTTTCAGCAAGTTCAACTTAGATTGGTATTCCGATTCAACTTTCGAGATCTGTTCCTTCATGCTGCGATCTTTGCTATCCAGGGCTTCTTTCATGCGATTTTGGACTTTGAGCAGGGCTGTGTTGTACCCATCTTTGATGCGATCGTACTCCTTCAGCATGTGCTGTTCTTTGTCCTCGGCGTATTTCTGGAAAATAAATTTGAATATTTTTTATGTGATCGTTTGCTTTCAAGTGCCTTAGAACTCACCTTATAGTTGAGAGCCGTCTTTTTCGCAGAATTGTACTTCTCTGTCATCATTTCCAAACTTTTGTTGTACTCGGCTTCAATTTCAACGGACTTTTCGATAATTTCGGCTTCGCGTTCCTTAAACAACTTTCGTTCCTCGGTAACTTGATGAATTAGCTTTTCCATCGATTCGCGTTCTGCTTGTATCAATTCACGCTTTTCCTGTAGTTGTTCTTCAAGAAATTGCACTTTGCGCTGAGTGTTATCCAGTTCGGTTTTGTATTTCTTCATCACCTCTGCCTGTTTGTCAAAAAGTCTCCTGGCGTCTTCGTCTTTTTTGGACAATATTTCCGTCATTTTTTCCCGCTCGGTCACGATAGCGTATTTCAAAACTTCAATTTCCTTATTTCGTAACAGAAGCTCGTTGATTCGGTCGTGCAACTCTTTCTTCAACTCGGTGATATTTTGTTCAAACTTAACAAACTGCACTTTAAATTTCTCTTCGATCACCTTAATCTCGGCTGCAAAAGCTCGAGCCATTTCTTCGCGTATCCGATTTTCTTGATCCCGAGCTGCCTTTCTGGCTTCTAGTTCATTCAATTCATGGTAATCAGAAGAGGTGTTGACGCTCTGGTCACGTGACTGCCTTTTCGGATGAGGTGATGTGGCGCTGTCCTTAGTTGAACTGTTGCCACTACTACTACTTATGTTATGGTTGGTATTTTTGGCTCGCATGAATTGTTCGAATTGGATGGCTTTTTCCTTCAGCTCGTCAATTAAGAAATCACGCTCTGCTTTTAGGTTCAGCTTTTCATGCAGGCTGCTGATGGTCGTGCGAGCTTCTTTAAGAGCGCTCTTCAGTTCATTGATGTCTTTCAAGTGAGATGCGCAGGTGTTTTGTAGTTGCAGATTTAGAATTTCGACCTAAAAAAAGAAGGGAAACTGTTCGGCACTTCACTTCATAGCTCCCATGTTCATCCCAGCAAAAACAAAGCAATGAAAAGAAATTTAATTGTTTCTTATATGATTTTTTTCAGTAGTGAGAACACATGTTAGCAAAAAAAGCAACGAGATTGGTGCTACAGAGGCAAAATGAGCACCCTTAGGATGCTCCTTAACTCTCTCTTTCCCACGACCTTTTTCGAAGATTTCAATAGGAAGGAATGATCTATGGAAAAAATGCTAGAACAAAAGTTATTTGGCATAGCTAGAATTAGTGGAAAACGAAAAAAAAGTTTTTGATTGTAAATCAATAGTTACTTGATTGTTTTTAATAGTTTCACTATTTTTACTCAAAATTGATTATATTTGCATTCTAATGAAACCATAAAGTTGTGCCAAATACTGCTCTTTGAAGTTGAAACAATTCGATGAATGTTGGAAGGTGCAAAATTTGATGGAGCTCTACAGCTACCATGGGAAGGAACGGTTAATACTTTCTTTTAATACTTTTATAGAATGAACGGTAATCCCGATAAATGTGACTTAACTAAAAATCGGTTTTTGACTAGTTCAAATATACTATGGAGCAAGATGAGCATTCTTACGGGGCAAGAAGGACATTCTTCTTAAAAAAATTAACAACTGAAATTTAATTGCATATTATTCGGCAACTCGGCCGTACGAAAATCTTTTTTTTTGTTAAATATCTTAGCTGTGCGTTTTGAAATGGACAAATTGATATGAAATTTGCGTGTCTTGGAGGGACTCGAACACTCAACCTCCTACTCTTTTAAATGGCTTGACCCCTACACAACAAGTTCACTTAAAGGTCATTTTAATAAAGCTTAAAAAAAAAAAAAACTTAAAGGTCACGTTTGCGGAAAAGCCATCAGAATCCGAGTACCAACCTCCAGGGGCCCTCCTTAGCCGTGCGGTAAGACGCGCGGCTACAAAGCAAGACCAAGCTGAGGGTGGCTGGGTTCGATTTCCGGTGGCCGGTCTAGGCAATTTTCGGATTGGAAATTGTCTCGACTTCCCTGGGCATAAAAGTATCAACGGTGGTAACTTGGCTTAGAAACCTCGCAGTTAATAACTGTGGAAGTGCTTAATGAACACTAAGCTGCGAGGCGGCTCTGTCCCAGTGTGGGGATGTAATGCCAATAAGAAGAAGAAGAAGAAGAAGGCCGACGGAGGTCCTTCGTAGCTTAGTTGGTTAAAGCACCAGTCTAGCGTACTGTAGGGTCATGGGTTCGAGTCCCATCGAAGGGAAAGTGGTTACCTCCAATACATTTTCCAAATCCAATATCTTCCACATAACGTACATATTCACATATGAGTTTTCATAACATTGTAAATTAACGTCCAAGTCGGGTGGTTTAATCCCCGGAAATAGGCAATTAACTTTGATTGAACTGATTTCTTCTTGAAAATCACGAATTTTCCCGAAATAAGGCAAACGAATAGATTGGTGAATCGCGTTGGAATCCATTTTCAAAACTACACACCGATTTCAGGGACACATAACTCCAAAAGCGAACGACAGGCAAAAGCGAAATATAATTTTCCACCTTTGCTCACTTGCCATTCGGTGTCAGCGGCGTGAATGGAACTAGACCCATTTATTATATTATATATTTATTATATCTTTATTAAAGAGGCTTTCACAACGCAAACGTCCGGATGAGCAGCTGGAATAACCTAAACCCAAATCCCTACCCCGTCCATCCTGAATTAAGTAAATTATAACCTTGAGTCATCACGAGTATTATGGTCTATGTCCCTTCCCTACTAACTGTTAACGATAAGATGATACAAATTATAAAGATATCATACTTAAGAATTGCGGCTCCACAAAGTGTCACAAACGACTGAGCCTACCAAATAAATAAAATGGTAAAAAAGAGGCTTTCAGCCCTTGGCTGGCTCACCTCTGAAATTGAAAGAATTGTTTTTAAATATAGAAAACAATTTCTAGGAAATGGTGCATTCTAGGGAATGGTTTTCGGTGGAAAGGTTCATTCTGGGAAATAGTTTTCTGGGAAATGGTATATTCTGGGGAACTTTTTTTCCGGGGAATGTTACAGAATCGGCTTATCGAGTACGTAAGTAAAAAATATTTGGTAGGCGTAGTAGCGGACACCATCCTTCATAATCGGTTAGATAAGCTAAGGCACATTTGCCCAAACAAGTTATTTGTCTATCAGACATTATACTTAGACTTATCTGCAATCTGTTTTTTTAGTTTTCAAACACATTGAAGGAGAAGGATATGGTGACCGCAAGTGCAGTCAAACCACATACTGCAAATAACAAACTCACCTTGGACATTTCCGTTAGGTTATCAATGCATCTATCACAGCTGTTTGAACTCTGTTTTTTATCTTTTGATCCCTGACTAGTGTCGTGTCGTTCCTGGAGATCTCGCAGCAGTTTTTCGCGTTCAACCTTCTCCTTCTCAAGTAACTTGGCCAACTCAGATGACTTCAATTCTGCTAGTTGAAGCGCTCGTTCCATGGTGGCCACCTTCTCTCTCAGCACTGAGATTTCCTTCGCTGAGTCTTGAGATCGCAGCGCCATCAGGTCTCGGTTCAAAGCATCCTTACTGCCGGACATTTCGATGTATAAATTTTTTAATCTTTCGCACTCGTTTTGCGAGTCCTTCAAAAGGAATTTCTGCTTCTCCAATTCAAGCTTGACGGTGTCAAGCGACTGAGAATCAGACCCGACTTTTCTTAATCGTTCTTGCAACTGTTGATTCTCGTACTCCAATTTATCATACTTTTCCTCCAGTTCAAGTTTTTCTTGCTTTAGTGCAAATATCTTGTCTTCCAATGCCTCCTGCCTATCTAAACTCGACCTCCGGCCATGTTTGGACCCACTTTGATCCTTTTTACACATTTTGTCCAATTCTGCTTCAAGTAATTTGCACTTTGAGCCCACTCTGAATGCTTCCTCTTTGTATTGATTCATCTGTACCAGTGCTTGACTTTCATCTTTTTTGAGCTGCTGAACCTCTTGCTCCTTGGCAGCAAGGTCGGACTCAAGGCGATTGATCGTTTCACGCTTTTCTTTCTGACCGTTCATGCAGAGTAGCAATTCTTGCTTTAGTTTGGCGACACGATCTTCTGTGTTTTTGTTCATGCTAGGATTGATCGGTGTGCTTCCGATGAGATTTTTTCGTGACATTGCGAAGGTACAAGTGGCTTCCTTACCAGGACTGGCGGCATGGTCGTCGCCTGAACAGAGGACGCTATCCATCAGTTCCAACTCAGCACATGTGGTTTCTAATCTGTAAATGAGAAGATAGTGAAGATTTTTAAGAACTAGGAGGGTACAATCATAAGCCAACATTAAAAAAAACATTTCCAATACATTCTAACAGCTTTCGTGGATTTCTCCTTCAACAAAAGAATAACATAGATGCAAATTTTATATGAAAAGGCAATTAAGCAAAACGCGATACATATACGTAAAGGCTATATGATCGCTCCAAAACCAAACTTTTTATAGAAGGCCCGGAGACCCATAGTGTTATATACCAATCGACTCAGCTCGACGAATTAGGTGATGTACCTATGTGTTTTTTCCTAAGAAATGGAGGGGGGATCTGCTAAACAGACATCCTGGGTTGTCCAGGAAGTGCAGGGTTAGGGACCACCTCCAACAGCAAACGAGGGAAGCAGAACTACATCCCCGACCCGCTAAACCGTTTCCATTGCCGCCAAGCCCATCGTCCATTCGGTTCAACCAGAAAGTAATGCTTCAAAGGGGGGCCGTTGCACAACGCACCCTCGTGGTTAGCTACGTGTCCTTGCAGCATCGAACATCGTGACGGGCTTTTTTAGAAGAACACCATGGTATCGTGCTAGCGCATTGCCGGCTTTCCAGGTGGCCTTACCACGCCCTATGTCCTCGGAAGGTGGGAAGGGTCGACTTCGCGCCTGCTTCCCTCTGCACGACTGGTATCAAGAATGATGATGCCGCGTGCACCCCAAATTGACCTCTCTGCGATAGGGTCTATTCGCCAACACACAGAGGGACTTGCCTACGCCTGCCCCAGCCTTGACGAGGACCCCTTTCCGTCCTCGGGCTCGGAACCCGCCCGGTTGACCGACGCCGCGAAAGCGACGATACCATGTTGTTCTTCGCGCGGCCACTTGTTCGATAAAAGGATCGAGTTCGACCACAGAGCATGACCACCGGTATGACCCATGAAGCCGACTCCGAACCCTTGGACCACCTCTTATTTGCGCCTGAGCTAGCCATTCCTCTAGTCTACGCGCCATCTTCTGTGTAGCTCCGAGACGATTTGGACGATAGCCGAAAACCGGCGTTCCAACCAACTTCATCTTTAGACATCCTCCGGACTAGGTTGTCCGGGGTAGTGTCCAGACCACATGTGGCAAGCATGTGGTCACGCATTGTGTGAAAACGTAGGGACGCGAACAACACGTGTTCCGCCGTTTTCTCTAAACCGGCGCACACCGGACACTCGGGCGAGGCAGAGTGTCTGAACCGGTGTAGATACTGTCTAAAGCAACCATGGCCTGTAAGGACCTGGGTCAGGTGGAAAGTGATTCCCCCATGGCGCCTCTTGACCCACGTACCTATCTCCGGTATCAACCTATGTGTCCATCTACCCTTAGTCGAACTGTCCCACGCAAGTTGCCATATGGCCATACAGTGAACGTTCGCTAATTGGGGTTTTTCTAGTTGGGGCGCTTTTTAGTTGGGGGTTCGCTAATGAATTATTGGCAGTGGCTGATTTGCTACTCGCCGCTTCCACTTCCAGGCGCTATCGTATATGCGCAAATAGCCAGCGTAAGTTAACCGCAAGAAATTTGTATGGCGAAAGACATCTAACGCGGGTTTTCTCAAAATTAGGAACTTTTCATGCAAAACTATTTGGTACCGGTTATGTAGAAAGGTGTCTGCTACTACGCCTACCAAATATTTTTTCGATTAAGGTGCTTAATTTTGAGAAATCGAACCTTAGATGCCTTTCGCCATACTGATTTCAGAAAGTTAACTCCTAGTGTGCCGCTGTAAGCACGCTCAAAGCAGTCGATTCATTGGGGCGAAACCCAATTAAAAACCAGCTAAACGTCAGATTGTGATGTCAGAAACGCGTTGACGTTTTGTTTCCGTGTTTGGCGGGATCGATATTTTGTGGCGCGTAAAATTTTCCATTGTTAAAGGCAAAAAGTAAACAACATTGACGCTTGTCAAAACGCCCCAATTAGCGAACGGCATTCGCTAGTTGGGGTGAGGTCGTGCCCCAATTAGCGAACGATCACTGTATATCAAATATTTGACCATTGAGGCCAACCTGACAGTCCTACGGATGCCTCTCGTGCCGCGTATTTCGAAGCACTCTGTGTCTTCACCGATAACGATGTCAATATGCATCATACCGGTGATGACGCAAAGTGCGTCGTGCGACACGGTACGGTACGCGCTCGCAACTCATAGGCAAATGAGCCTATACGTTCTTTCTAACTTCGTTCTGTAGCAGTTAACCAAACTAACATTTAATGTCAATGTAACTGTTATTTCAACCCGTCTATACGGCTTCAAGCTGAATATGTGTGCTATACATATGATCAAGAACTTCTATTACCAGCAAATCTGGCGAATGTATTCAGCTGCTGCAGCATGTTACACATTTTTTTCTCAATCTTTACTAAACCATTTAGTAATATAATTCGCTTCAATGGCGCTTATTCAGATTTTTTGAATCTTATACAGCCATCTTATACAGCCACTGAATTCAATTTGATTAAATATTATTGGAGAGGAGAGTAAATTTCGGCGTTTATTCATTGTTTTTTTTTTGTGAAAACTCAAATATCAATTTTGTTGCTACCTAGATTCGAACTCCTGATCCCCCTGATTCAATGGCCGCTGCTCTGTCATCACCGTCACTTTGACATATGTGAATAGTAAAGAAAATTATGAATGTGCTTCTTCGCATACCGTATATGTTGTTCTACTAACGCTATTTTCAGATTCATGCTGTATAAACGTTAGAAAGAGGACTACATGCTGCTTTCAGCACATAAGCTTAAAAATTATGCTTTCAGCATTATTTCAACCATTATACAAACATCTGTCAGCATGCTCTGTGGGCTAACTTTCATGCATCCTCAATCGCTGAAATTGTTTTTAGGCAACGTTTTCTCGATCCGTATAGATGCTGCAAATCGTTTAACAGTAGCCGTCAACAGCTATATCGCTTCTAAATGGCTTGTTTTCTTGCACTATCTGCTAGCATTAATGACAGCGCTTTGTCAGTTGCTATTAAAGTAGGCGAATACCTTTATAGCTGCATTACAGACATCAATAGCTCATACACAGCTCCGGCAACAAAAATCAAATGTAAACATTGTGGTTTTGACGTTCCATACTGATAAGCTATTAAAAGAAGCAGTATAAGGTTTACTTAAACGTTGTGTAATCTTCAAAAATACAGAAGTTGGCTAAAAGCTTCGTTAGTTAATTTATAGCGCTATTACGCTATATTGTTAGTGCTATAACAACAGCGTAAACGTTTCCATTGTGAATGCTCGTAATGTGGGAAGTTGCTAATAGCCTATTCAGATTGGGCTATTTATGACTTTGTTAAGTGAGAGGGTATCCAATTATTACGAGGTGTTCAGACTGCAGCAAGATAATATATCTTGACGTTTCCATGTTTCCTCATTTGCACGCTAATACAGGGTTGAATTCAAGGAGAGTTTTAAAATTTAATTTGCGAAATCAAGCATTTGTATGGCGACAATCGAAAGATTTTTTCTGAACAAAGTTTCTACGAAAAAAAATATTAAAAAAATATATGAAAAGGGATTTTTGAAGAATATTTGAAGCTCTCATGAAGGATAATGAGCGAAGCTACATTCATTAGTTGGGTGCGCCGTTCTTCGGGGAATCAGACTATTCCTCAATTTATTTTTAAGTTTAAAAAGTATTTTGATTCTGTACTATGATCGAACGGAGATTTGATAGAAAAAATTAGATACTTTTGGGAATTCTCACAAATAAATAAAAAATGGACGATTGGTCCAATTTTCAAGAAATATTATCGAACTAAAATGTATTTCCACCAGTATCTCCATGTATGAAGGGCAACTCAGCAATTTTTTTTTTTTTTAATGGAAACTGAACCATTGCGTTCTACTCGACAATCAATGATACAGCTTCTAACAAAATCGAATCGTGTGAATGTGATATGATTTAAACTGGATTTTGGATGATTTAATGCATTATCAATCCATGTTTTATTTAAGGTTATTCTACTTTATATATACATCCCATTCAAATCCTACACAATTGTCCCACGTGAAAAATGTTGAAATCCAAAGTATATTAAGCCATTCAAGGAGCAGAATTGAAACAATTAATGAAATCATGTTTATTCATCAAATATATTCGTTTTACAACCATTCCTACGTTTTAAATTGTCTTCCGCATTGGCCCTTGAACTTTGAAAATTTATTCGATTTGTTCTATTAAATCTAGGTTTAAGTTAAATACTTCATGTTAATTCTAGAGAGCATCTGTTTTTAAACAATTCATGTTGAATAAGTGGAGAATAAATAATTATCAAATTAATTCATCATAAGTATAAAATGCTTTCCACAAAACCATCACAATCCGAGTTATTCTTCAGCGCTCAGAAGATTTCCATCTAACATGCATTCGACCCTGCTGCGACAAAAAGAGCACGACTGTCAACTACTGAAACGAAATGAAAACAGAGAGAATTTTCTCTCTGGCAAAGAGAGCGTGACGCTTGTCAGTTTTGTTTTGTTGAATTTCTCCCTGCATTCCAGTTAGAACGAAAGCTCTCTCGTAATAATTGTTCGTAATAAATTCTTTTTAGCGGGTATCTTTTGACAGCGCAAAATGTATGGAATATTACGTAAATAATGACATCATAAAGCGTATTTACCCTGAAACGCCAATTATTATGTCATTAATGGCGTAATCTGAATAGGCTATAACAAGCAATTCAATTACATACATGAGCTCTTAACCGATAGGCTTTGTTGCTAATTCAGACAGAGCTGTTTTATGACTATCCAGTTTTCCGCGAGCGGTAATGGCCGCCAGCTTGCCTGCGGGTTAGTCTCTGATTTGACGTTTCTGGAGGTCAACTGCACCCACCATTCGAGCATTTTGATCAATGTGGTATATAAGAAGGCTTGAATTCACTGAATCAGCACCTTCTTATATGCAACATTGGTCAGAATGCTCGGAGCGGTGGGTGCAGTTGACCTCCAGACACGTCAAATCAGAGACTGAACCGCAAGCAAGCTGGCGGCCATTACCGCTCGCGGAAAACTGGATATGAAAGCTGCATAAACGATAAAAGATGAAATATATTCGGCACAAACTGGCTAGCTGATAGATATTTGGGTAATAGTCGAGTTGAAGTTTAATAAGGGATTATTTACGGAGGCTTTTCTTTTATTCAGCATTGGCTGCTTTTATTCAAATATTATACAGCCAAAGGCTAGAAGTTGAAGCTTTTAGCATCAAAATTGTTAGTTGGGAATACGCAGGGCCGTGCCCCAAGCTGGCCCCCCATACCTCAGTATGGACAGAGCGACACTGCAGAGCTATTGGACATCATCCGGGACAATGCCACTATCCAGTTTTCCGCGAGCGGTAATGGCCGCCAGCTTGCTTGCGGTTCAGTCTCTGATTTGACGTGTCTGGAGGTCAACTGCACCCACCGCTCCGAGCATTCTGACCAATGTTGCATATAAGAAGGTGCTGATGCAGTGAATTCAAGCCTTCTTATATACCACATTGATCAAAATGCTCGAATGGTGGGTGCAGTTGACCTCCAGAAACGTCAAATCAGAGACTGAACCGCAAGCAAGCTGGCGGCCATTACCGCTCGCGGAAAACTGGATAGCTGTGGAGGCACGCTTGCAGGCGTAATTGACGTGGCTACCAAAGGTGAGCTTATCGTCGATCATTACCCCCAAGAGTTCGATGGAGCGTTCAGAGGTGACCGCGCAGTTGCCTGCCCTTATCACCGCTTGTTGCTCCGACTTTCGGTTGTTAACAACAACTACCTCAGTCTTGTGGTGAGCCAGTTCTAACTTCCTGGAACTCATCCACTCCACCGCAATTGCGATCGAGTGGGCTACAGTTAACTCCACCTCTTCCATCGATTCGCCGTAGACCTCTAGCGTAATATCGTCAGCGAAGCCGACAATTACCACGCCCACCGGGAACTGCAACCTCAAGACACCGTCGTACATGACATTCCATAACACCGGACCCAGTATGGAACCTTGCGGAACCCCTGAGGTTATGTCACTTCCGACCCGCCTCCGTGTCGTGTACCAGTACTCGATTCTGGAAGTAGCTTCCGAGAATCTTGTACAGGTACTCGGGAATTCTGAGACACAGGAGCGCATCTGCAATAGCTGCCCAATTGGCACTATTGAATGCATTCCTTACGTCGAGAGTTACTACTGAGTCTCCGCGGATTTGGTAACCAACGAACCGTCTACGGTCGATTTGCTCTTTCGGAAGCCAAACTGGTTACTCGATAGACCATCCGCACCCTCCGTGCGTATCAACAACCTGTTGAGGATGATCTTCTCGAGCACCTTCCTCGCCGTATCAAGCTGGCATATTGATCTATATGCCGACAGATCCCCCGGTGGTTTTCCCACCTTTGGCAATAGGACCAAGCTCTGCCTTTTCCATGCTTCAGAGAAGACTCCCTCGTCCAGGCATCTCTGCACGACAGATCTGAACATTTTGGGAGCCTCAGCAATGGCCGCTTTGATGGCCAGGTTCAGAATACCATCCGGTCCTGGCGCCTAACCTACACTAAGGGACTGTGCAATCCCCGCAAGTTCCGCCACAGTTACTCTTCCCTCGTCGGCCACCCTGGCTCCTGGCAGCTCCACAAAGTGAGGCCAGGGACTTGGGTCATGTTGTGGAAAGAGCCCCGCGATGATCCTCTCTAGTATCTGTGGAGACCGCTCTGTAGGGGCCATCGCCCCACGTGTCTTGGGCATTACGACCCTATAGGCGTCACCCCATGGATTCGCGTTGGCACTTTGACACAGGCCCTCGAAGCAGGCTTGTTTGCTTCATCTAATCTCAGTCTTCAGAGCGGCTCTAGCAGCCACGAACGCCACCCGTCGTTCAACACGCTCCTCTTCTGTGCGTGTTCGCTGCATCCGCATCCGTGCCCGTAGGCAGGCGCAGCGCAGGTTCGCAATTGCTTGAGTCCACCAGTAAGCCGGTTCGTGTGTCTTATACCAGGAAAATATGCGAAATAAATTTACAATGTTCTGAAATCTCATATGTGAATCTGTACATTATGTGGAACACGGTGTCTCTATAGGGAAATATTATTTTTCTAAAATCAGTACCTCTAAAACACCCACCACGCGAAAGTATATGTTCTCATCTTTCATATCTTGAGCTTGAGCTTGATTGACTGCTCGTAGTTGCTACTCCGTTATGACCAGATCAGCTGATCTTGCACAAGGAACCAACAGATGTTTGCTTGGGACTAGCACACATCTTCAATGTACAAGTACTGGTGATCTCATTTGTATGGTCATACTGGCGCCTGCCACGTCAGAATGCAAGTCAATGTAGGAAAGGGGGAGGAAATGATGATGCAATCACTCGCCAACTGCAAGCCGAATATACCTCTGCACTTGCCACGAGTTCATGCGGAATTTGTTGGAATTTTTGGGTTAGGTTCGAGAGGCAGAGGTCCGTCTTGGTGAACGAGCTGCCAAATGTGATAGATAGTAGAAAGCAACTAATGGAATTTCTAATTGGATGTAGGAAACGAGCTCTATAGTTCATTTCCAATTCTAGCAGATTACTGTTAGAATGCTCAAGTTGAAGGTATAGGAATAGTAATGGAAACGGTATGGAATCCATTTCCAGTTCTAGCGATTGCTAGAACATAAGAAATATAGAGAAAGATACAAAGTAGGAGGATGGAACGGACCTGGGATTGAACCCACGTCCTCCTGCGTATGAGGCAGAAGCGGTAGCCATATGACTACCAAGCCCGTTTTAAATGTTCTCATCTTTCATATCGTGGATAAACTAAAATGTTCTATCGGGGGATCTAGCCAATTTTTATTTTTTTCACTATATTTGGTGCAAACTCCATAGAAATCTCAAATGATAGCCGATTTACCCCCCCCCAAAATGTATGTAAAAATGACCCCCAATAGAACATTTTAAAAATACACCTACGTGAAAGAGGAAAGCCTATACTTTCGTGTAGTGGGTGTTTAAGAGATACTGATTTTTTGTAAATAAGCATTTTCGGACAAAGACATTGTGGGAAGATATTGATTTGAAAACTGAATGAATTATTGGCAGTGGCTGATTTTCTACCCGCCGCTTTCACATCTAGGCGCTATCGTATATGCGCAAATAGCCGACAGGAGTTAACCGCCAGAAATTTGTTTGGTGAAAGACGTCTAACGCGGGTTTAGTCAAAATTAGGAACTTTTCATAAAAAAACTATTTGGTACCGGTTATGAAAGATGGTTTCCGCTACTACACCTACCAAATATTTTTTTCGATAATGGTGCTTAATTTTGAGAAATCGAACCTTAGATGCCTTTCGCCATACTGATTTCAGAAAGTTAACTCCTAGTGTGCCGCTGTAAGCACGCTCAAAGTGGGCGATTCATTGAAGGTAACCATGAATGAATCGCCTGCTTTGAGCGTGATTACAGCGGCACACTAGGAGTTAACTTTCGAAAATCAGTATGGCGAAAAGCATCTAAGGTTCAATATCTCGAAAATAAGCAACTTAATAAAAAAAATATTTGGTAGGCGTAGTAGCAGACACCTTCCTACATAACTGGTACCAAATAGATTTTCGTGAAATGTTCCTGCTGTTGAGAAAACCTGCGTTAGATGTCTTTCTCCATACAAATTTCTGGTGGTTAACTCATGCTGGCTATTTTGCGTATATACTATAGCGCCTGGATGTGACAGCGGCGGGTAGAAAATCAGCCACTGCCAATAATTCATTGAAGGAAGTTCCCCTATTTATTTTTCTCTCGGAGCAAATACGTGCTTTAAAATAATAAGCTATGTATTCTTTTTTTTTTTTGGTCATTATGTCAAAAGGCTCATCGTATTTGAGTCTAGTATCAGCATAAGCATTGAAAGCGGGCAGCAGGGACTATGTCCAAGGGCTTGACGATCCCTCCCCAGTCCATCTGCGAGTTGTGGTGATTGCCTAGGATGTGGTGGGGTTTGACAGTGGGCCCTGTTGAATTCCTATAAAAAGCTGCATGTATCCGCAAGTAGGCCCCACCAAAGCGATCATGTGTTATAGCCACCCTATAACCAGAGACCGGCGGAGTGAAAAACTGTCGAAATGGCAACGTATGAAAATGCATGAAATCGTAAAAATAATACTGGCATCACTTGAACGTTTAGACAAGGCAAGTGAATTGAGCAAGTCGCTTGAATCGGACGCGAACTGAACGTGTAAACACCTTAATTCAATTCTCTTGAACGAAAAGAAAGTTGAACATGTTCAACTTTTGGCAAGTCAATTGAATTCAACTGAGATGTTCAATTCACTTGCTCTGTCAAAACGTAGCATTATGGATGCAAAAAGTAAACAAGTCGAATTGGAACCGCTTTTGACGGTTCGATTGGAAACAAGATGGCGTCTTCGCCGATCTCTTATTGTAGTATTTCTAATGTGTTAGGTGGGACGCTAAACAGCCCTGACACGACGGCCCTCCGACAAGACAGGAGGTTTGCGCAGGCCCAATAAGCCGCCTGGGAACCAATAATTACGAACAATATGAGAGATAATGCGACACGATATGATCGGCAAAGACCTAGGCGACGAATAAAGGATCACGATTGGAAGCCTGGAACATGGAACTGCAAGTCGCTAGCTTTCGCAGGTTGCGACAGGATGATCTACGATGAATTACATCCCCGCAACTTTGACGCCGTGGCGCTGCAGGAGATTTGCTGGGCAGGACAGAAAGTGTGGAAAAGCGGGCATCGAGCGGCTACCTCCTACCAAAGCTGTGGCACCACCAACGAGCTGGGAACCGGCTTCATAGTGCTGGGTAAGATGCGCCATCGTGTGATTGGGTGGCAGCCAATCAACGCAAGGATGTGCTTTTTCTTATTGGCATTACATCCCCACACTGGGACAGAGCCGCCTCGCAGCTTAGTGTTCATTAAGCACTTCCACAGTTATTAACTGCGAGGTTTCTAAGCCAAGTTACCATTTTTGCATTCGTATATCATGAGGCTAACACAATGATACTTTTATGCCCAGAGAAGTCGAGACAATTTCCAAGCCGAAAATTGCCTAGACCGGCACCGGGAATCGAACCCTGGAATCGAACCCTGGTCTTGCTTTGAAGCCGCGCGTCTTACCGCACGGCTAAGGAGGGCCCCTGAATGTGCAAGCTGAGGATTAAATGCCGTTTCTTCAACTATAGCATCATCAACAGGTAGGAAGGGAGGAAATGTATAGACCGGTCATCGGACCGGATAGTCTGCACACCGTATCAAATGACAACGGCCAACAATGCCTAAACTTCGCAGCCTCCCGCGGAATGGTAATCCGAAGCACCTTCTTTCCCCGCAAAAATATCCACAAGGCCACATCGAAATCACCCAACCAAGAAACGGAAAACCAAATCGACCACGTTCTAATCGACGGTAAATCGACATCACGACATCCGACATCACGAACGTCCGCACTTACCGCAATGCGAATATTGAATCCGACCACTACCTGCAGCATGCCTGCGTTCAAAATTCTCGACGGCGCAGCGTCTTTTGAAGATGGCTGGAGAGATATACCGCCGGAAATAAGTATAAAGACAAGCATGATTTTCATACATTTTCATCATGATTAAGGATCGATATCTCGATTCGTAGCGATTCGATTTGGCTGAAATTTTACTAGGCACCTGTTTTTAACTTGAACTTTCGATCTTTGAGTAAATTGTATACATCTCTGTTGATTTTGACCTCAAAATCTGGAAATAATTATAAAGACACCACTTTTTTATATGGAGCTCCATACAACGGAACTGTCTTTATAATTATTTCCAACAGAAACGCGTATAACCAGAATATATGCATAAATGTAACTATCATTGAATAAAAATTCAAATCATTTTAGGCTTGTTGGCAAAAAATCAGCCCAATCGAATCGCTAAGAATCGAGATATTGACTTCCCAATATGGCCATTTTGTATGGAAACCGAGCTTGTCTTTATACTTATTTCCACCAGTGTATCCGATCCGCCATTGGTAGCACCGCAACCGCTGCACTTGGCACGATGTCCCCGGATCAGAGACACGACTGGTATGACGGCGAATGTGAGCAGTTAGGGTCTGTCTCATTTGGAGAATTAAACTTAAAAGTGGCAGTTCGAAAATTAAAAAAATCACCCCGTTATAAGAATGGCTGGTGCTACCCAGCAATTCCAATAGGACATCGATGGAAAATGATTCGATATCTGTCAAAAGTAATCTTGCTCTATTGAAATGTCACTTTTAAGTTTAATTTCAGTTTAATTATCCAATTGAGACAGACCTTAGTAGAAGAGAAAAATGAGCATGGGCGAGATTGCTGCAAAACCGCACGAGGGCGAACGAGGCACGATACAAACGATCGCGGAACAGACAAAACTCGATTTTTCGAAGGAAAAAGCGCCAGCAGGAAGATCGAGACCGTGAAGAGACGGAGCAACTGTACCCCGCTACTAACACACAAAAGTTCTATGAGAAGTTGAACCGCTCACGTAAGGGCCACGTGCCACAGCCTGATATGTGTAAGGACATAAAGGGTAACCTTCTTACGAACGAGCGTGAGGTGATCCAAAGGTGGCGGCAGCACTACGAAGAACACCTGAATGGCGATGTGGCAGACGAAAATGGCGGTATGGTGATGGACCTGGGAGAACGCGCGCAGGACATAATTCTACCAGCTCCGGATCTCCAGGAAATCCAGGAGGAGATTGGCCGGCTGAAGAGCAACAAAGCCCCTGGGGTTGACCAACTACCAGGAGAGCTATTTAAACACGGTGATGAGGCACTGGCTAGAGCGCTGCACTGGGTCATTATCAAGATTTGGGAGGAGGAAGTTTTGCCGCAGGAGTGGATGGAAGGTGTCGTGTGTCCCATCTACAAAAAGGGCGATAAGCTGGATTGTAGCAACTACTGCGCAATCACATTGCTGAACGCCGCCTACAAGGTACTCTCCCAAATTTTATGCCGTCGACTAGCACCAATTGCAAGGGAGTTCGTGGGGCAGTACCAGGCGGGTTTTATGGGCGAGCGCACCACCACGGACCAGGTGTTTGCCATTCGCCAAGTACTGCAGAAATGCCGCGAATACAACGTGCCCACATAATCAATTCATCGACTTCAAAGCCGCATATGATACAATCGATCGGGACCAGCTATGGCAGCTAATGCACGATTACGGATTTCCGGATAAACTGACACGGTTGATCAAAGCGACGATGGATCGGGTGATGTGCGATCAGGTGGAAGATGACTTGCGGACCCTCCGTAGACTGCGTGGTTGGCGACGTGTAGCCATGGACCAAGCCGAATGGAGAAAACTCTTACACTCCAAATAATCTAAACGTTGTTTCCACCTGAATCTGCAGGTACATTTTACGTGCACACGTAGCTGCAAATGCTTCAGAAAAATTCAGGTGAAACTTACGTGTCCGGTGAATTCTATCCAAAACTCAGGTAGAACTTACCTGATTTTCACTTAGAATGAAAATTTTTTATCGAAAAATCAGGTAAAAGTTACGTGAATTTCAGGTGGAAAAAATCTACGTACTTACTACTACGTACACTACAGGTGGAAACAACGTGCAGATTTTTTTGGGTGTATATACCGCATAGGCCACTTCGGCCTTAGTCTGAATAAATAAATAATACTAAATGATTAGCATTGAGCAATTCGCACAAATTCGTAGGTGGTACAAGGCTGGACTATTATATGAGAGTAGCATCACTTTCATCCGTTACCACAGATATTGATTTGGGACTAATCATTATCTCTTAAATGGAAGAAATGCACTCTCCAATAGTCCAGATCTATCCTGGCCACGTCCTTTCGATTGCTGGGGAAGGGGAAGGATGGTTAGTTGGACGGACACCTACTTAAGAAAGATAAAGAGAACTCTACGACCTCACATAGGTGCCACTGGAGGTTTTGGGATTGTGTGAAAAGTTATAACAGTAGGAATCGTGTTGGTAGAACGTGAAACACAGAAAGAACTATGATAGACATACAAAGTAGGAAAGGGACGAGCCTGGAATTGAACCCACGACCTCCTGCTTATAAGGCAGAAGCGGTAGCCATTAGACCACCGAGCTCGTCATGGCTCATCGGATTTGAGTCTAGTGTCTAAAAATGCTATATGGCTCTTGCACATCCAATCAATACGAATGATTTTTTGCCAAACATCTTTATGCCATACAATACAATGAGCGTGCTTACAGCGGCACACTAGGAGTTAACTTTCTGAAATCAGTATGGCGAAAGGCATCAGAGGTTCGATCTTTCAAAATTAAGCACCACCATCGAAAAAATATTTGGTAGGCGTAGTAGCGGACACCATCCTTAATCACCGGTGCCAATCAGTTTTTTTTTATAAAAAGTTCTTAAATTTGGAAAAAAGCGGCGTTAGATGTCTTTCGCCATACAAATTTCTGGCAGTTAACTCTTGCTGGCTATTTGGGCATATACGATAGCGCCTGGATGTGGAAGCGGCGGGTAGAAAATCAGCCACTGCCAATAATTCATTGTTTGCCCCAGAGTCTAGCCATGATGCTTCATAGGTATATAGACGAAAATAAAATCACGTTCGTCTATACATTCATTTTTTCTGGAGAACGGAAAGTTCTAGGGTATATTTTTCTGGGGAATCATATAAAATCTTACATACCTGTGTGTTAGGGTGTTGATCGTTTTCTGCATGTCATGCGTTTGCTGTTCCAGAGCACTGACCTTGCTTTTGAGCCGCAAATTATCTTGGCTAAAGTTGGTCACACTCATGGTTTTCGTCATCAGGTTTTCGCACTGTCTTTGTGACTCCTCTAAGCCGTCCTGCAACCGTTGAATGGTTTCAGTTTTCTCTACAAGCAATGCATCCCTCAGCGATTGGAGTTCCTTATAACGCACTTCCCACCGGCGAACCTCTTGAACTCGATCGTCTAGTTCCGTACGAAGGTTTTCGATTTGTTGCTGCATCATGGCAATCTTGGCGTTGTGTTTCTCCTCAGCTTGCTTCAATAAGTGATCGGTATGCCGGTCGGCCTTCTTACCCATCGACTGCTCAACCATGTGGTACTTTTGAAGCGTGTCTTGAAGCATAGTCTTCTTATGCTCCAGATCGGCCTCCAGTTTGAGATTCGTTTCTTCGAGTGATTTAATTTTGTCTCTCAACTTTGAGATCATATCTTCTTGCTCGGAAATTTTTGTTTTGCTTTCCACCAATATGTCGTGGGTTTGTGTTCGAGTCATATTCGCCCGATCTCGTTCTCCCTCGACCAGCATAAGACGTTTCTTTAGCTCATTCAGCTGTTGTTCGAATTCTTTACCTTTCCGGTACATCAAACTCGTAACATGCTCAAACTCGCGATTCTTCGATTCGTACATTTGTTTCCAATGGTGCACATGATGGCCATCTCCACCATCACCGCCATTGGGCGCTCCGCCTTTCTGCGGTATAACCCCTTCCAGAACCCTACAAAAATATGAAATTTGCAATATTGATGGGCTTGAAAAAATATATATATATAAAAACGTTGGCGTAAACAACAATGCATGTGTAAATCGATTATTCATAAAATTGTATTTCACATATCATTTTTTTTTTTTTTTTTTTTTTTTTTTAGGAAGGTTTACTGGCGGGGCTCTGAATAGAGTAGAAACCTCTGCACCAGGCCTTTGATGATACCGTTGCATAATTCCGTTCGAAGCAGTTTGCCAGCCGTACACGGAACATGTCGTCCAAGAAGACGCTGTTGCAACTGAATCAGAGGGAATTACGTTCATAGACAGTCAGAGAGGTCTCATGCTAACTAACATCGTAATCGTTTATAGTCATTTTTGTCATTTTCTTGTCAGAGTCACATTATTTAGTCAGTTTTTATGCTATTTAGACGTCTTTTGTCATTGTACGCGTTCAAAATCAACCGAAGCAGTTTATCCGACTCACATGGAACATGCTGCCCAATGCTTCATCGTAGAAACTGAGACGGAAGTTTTTTTTTTATCAAATATAAGAAAGTGTTCAATTCCCGATTTATAAAAAATGACAAGCTAATAACTTTTGAAGCAGTTTTCCAGCCGTACAAGGATCATGTCGTCCATTAAGACACTGTTGAACTGGCTCAAAAGATATTATATTTACAACTTTAATAGATATTCTCTCCCATTATCTCATTCTTAATTATATAGATTGATGTGTACGATGTCATTTTTGTCTTTATGGTCAGAAGGTATGAAGTATGGGTTCCTCGAATTACTTTGTTTACCTAAGATATTGGTTCTTCATGGTTTTCGTTCTGTGTCAATACTCTCAAACACAATGTAAATTATGTCTTGTAAAAAGTTGAAACTGTTCGTGCATTTGGTCTATTTTATTGTTATTCATTTGTCAAGGTAGTCTAAGACTATTATAATGTTCTAAGAAGTAGCTTAATCGTTTCTAAACTGTCAATATCTATAATGTACTAATTATCAGCTATAGGATTCACTTTTCGGTGGCAAAGTAAAGCTTCATCACGCCTATTCCCTACTACTAGTAAAAATTATCGAGAATGAAGCCGTCATAAGATTGTTCATATACCATCATTATAATGTGTGGTATTTTTTATTATTGCTCTTCGAAGTGAGGCATAACAAAATAAAACTGGCGCCACGTTCCTAGTTTTGGAAAAACTTCTACTCAGTGAATCCAGCAGTCGATTCCCTACAAATGTCTTGAATACTTTGTTTTTCAATAAATGCCTAGCTAGCTAAATGTAAGCGTGGCTACGACTCATCGTCACAGGGAACGCATCAGAAAAGTATTGCCGAAAAGAAGAGAACTCACATCATTATCACTGATGAAAAAGGCCTCTGCCTGACTGCACTACCATTCAAGGCTCCAAGACACGATGTCCGTTGGATTACATGCATATGCCGTAAATTGGTGCGTCAATGCCAGATATGTAACGCGGCACCAAACAAAAATAGTCAACATGTGATACCACCACGACAGGATATGTCTTTGGTTGCCATATCAGTGCTAATGGCGTAAGCCGACCCACCGCGGCAAGGTAACATATCCGAGGGGAAGGTAAAATTGTATTTCACATATCATGGAACAAAATTTTGATTTTCCTTATCTACATTATATAAATATTTAACAGTCCGTCGCATATGACGAGAATATTTGCATTTTTCAGATCCAACATTTACATATCGCCTCATTTAAGCACAATCTGTCGAGACGTGAACCGAAAGGAGATTAACTATTTGGCAGTAAATATAACAGTTTCAGCTTTTTTTTTATTTTGCTGTCGCATTTCAAGCAAACATTATAGGAGTCGTTGTTAGATACTAATATCCTAGGATCTAATATCTATATAATGAAGTAAGTCGATTGGAATGCGACTAAGAAATAAATGTCGAAGGTATATCTTATATTCTCTATTGAATAAATTGATCTATTGAAATAGCAATATTGCACCCATAAAAACTTTCATGACGTGTGGTCAAACGGAAGATCAATTTTGTCATATATTGCGCAACTAGATTTAAAATCTAATTAGTGATGACACAATGGCGCTAATACTACTATTTGTTAATTCAATATCCGACCCTACTAGCCTCAAATTAGCATAATGTGAATGCTTTATCAAGAGGAAGTTTATTGTACATACAAAAATGATTTATTAATGACAAATTAATCGATTGTAATGACGAGGATCGATTGTAATGACAAGGATCGATTGTAATGCTAATAACATGAATCGTTGCCTGACTGTTCCAATATCTAGCTGTTTCTATAGGTATGAACCTCACCTGTTAGCTACTGGAAGCGGTGGCGGTGGGGTTGAAATCTCCGAATGGTTCGATAGATAGTTCAAAGAGTTCAACGTATCGTTCGGCTCGTCATCATCAATCAGATCATCAAAGGCATTTTGCATCTGATGGGCCAATTCATCGTTCCGCCGTCGCTGATCTTCCAGCGCTTCTTCCTCCTCGGCACGGTGGAGGGCGCTGGTATTATTAACCTGGATGCTTCCGGCATGTTCACTGAACAGTGTTATACCCGGATTTCCGTTCATTGCAATGCTGTTCAAGCTTTTCACGGGAACAAAACCAGTTTTACTTCCGGAACGCAATTCACCAGACAGTGGCTTGCAAAAATTGATTCAAGAAAAGCCGAACTCACTAAATCACACACAAACGACGGTTTTTCCTCTGCGCTTTACGGTTGATGATTTCATTCTGTCGATTTTCA
The DNA here is from genome assembly GCF_024139115.2 of Armigeres subalbatus. NCBI lineage: Eukaryota > Metazoa > Arthropoda > Insecta > Diptera > Culicidae > Armigeres > Armigeres subalbatus. The sequence continues at coordinate 147,716,786 of NC_085141.1, forward strand.
AGGACTTTTCACTTCGCGTCAGGGTAATAATCACTCTTGTGGGGCCGGTCGGAAAAGTCTTGAATGCCAGCGAGGGCAGGTGGAAAATTGCAAAAGGAATGCCGACCGAAAATGACAAGAAAACTTGGAAAAGAGTAAACAAACGAACGGCTTTCCGCGACCTTGAATCTTGTTGACGCGCGGCTTCGGATTCGGTTCGATCGTGCGAAAAGAACGGGCTTTGACAGAACAGCCAGGGTGGCCAGATTATATTTTGATAAATCGGTAGCTTGACTGTAGAAAAATCGGTAGTTATCGGTAGGCCGAAAAAAGTACCAAAATTTGATTTTGAATTGAATTAATCATACACACAAAAAAAAATCGTTGGTAAAAATAAAAGAATCGTTGGTAAAATTAAGAAAATGAGTTGGTGATTTTCAGTAGAAAGTATAGGATTGTTAAATTTACAATGCAAAAACTTTTCTTCGGCAAGAACCAACTGTTTGTCGAAACAAGAGTTTTACCATTGACGAATACATAGACCGAAATGTCCGGTACAAAGCCATCAGAAAATCGGGCACCATGTCTTCTTCTTCATTTTGAAGAAAATACCCCTCGTGGGTGACGGATTACATTATACATAAATATTTTACGAGCGCTGACTTACCCCTCTTGACGTTTTGACAGTTTGTCTGTTTGTTTTTCTCCCTCACCTTGCGACGTCATTTCGGTTTTGTCTCGGGTACTTATTCAAAAGGACGTATGTGATTTACAAGCAAAGATTCAAATGTCGATTTGTCCAATCTGATGGCACTCCCACGCAAACCAATACACCACCAGCATGTAGCCGGCTACCCTGTTGGTGGTGTTGGTTTGCGTGGGAGTGCCACCAGATTGGACAAATCGACGTTTGCATCTTTGTTTACAAAGTCACATACGTCCTTTTGAATAAGTACTCGAGATTTTGTGGCTATCAGATCGATTACTCCAACGCGTGCTTCAAGTTAGAACAATTTTGTTTTGTGAAAATGATTTCTAATTCATCATCGAAAATTGATAAAAGTATTATGCCGGTTACAGTGCAAAGATGACGACCGTTTTGCCAAACACATGACGAAACACGGGCGCATATTTGGTTTCATTCGTCAGGTTGATGACTACATTCTGGAGGAATCGAGTTTTTCCGTGCGTTTGGACTACCGTCCCGATTACGCCAGAACGTTGGTGTACGTGCGGAACGTGTCACCCCATTCGGTGTTGCTAAGTACAAAATCGATGAAGCTAGACTAGTGCCCGGTATTTCAGAGAAGTACTATCGTTTGTCGGTATGTAAAAACAAGCGTATTTTTTATATAATCCAATTTTATTTCATTTCTATATGCTTTTATATTCGATTTGTAGATCGATCAATTTCAAACGGCACCCACCCAGTCGGCTCTTATTTCAGCTGGAATACTATGTCCTATCTTTGGTGAAGGAAACTGACTTTGAAAAAACATTGTTCCCTAAGCCACCGATGGAAAAGAAGATCATATACGAGAGGTGAGTTGTGTTACAAAATGTTCGAACTCAAATGATGCAATACAGTGCGTTTTACAGCTTTCAATGGTTCAACAAATCACGAGCAGCTGTCTGCTATGCGAAATATCGTGAATCGGACTTCGTTCCCTGCTCCGTACATATTATTTGGACCACCCGGTACTGGAAAAACTTCAACTATCGTAGAGGCAGTTTTACAAATTTGGAAACTACAACCCAATGCCAACGTTCTCGTATCGGCAGCTTCAAATTTCGCCTGTGATGAATTCACCACGCGCCTGCTGGAATTCATTCCCGCCACCGATGTGTTCCGTTTCGTATCCTTCGTATCGATTTTGCTGATAACGGAACAACACCATCGTTCTCAAAAGAGCAGTGGAGGTTTTGAGGAAGGTGGTGAGTATCGTTGCGGCCCCGACTACGAATATCCGGAAGGCGGTGCATCATACGAGGAAAATTCATCGTACGGCTATGGTGGAAGACCGTTCCGCGGCCGTGGAGGATTCCGCGGACGTGGTGGTTTCCGTGGCGGTTTTCATCGTGATGGCCCACCGCACCACGGGGACAATGATGAATGGCGTCGATCAGGAGTCGATGGCAAATATGATTCACGTCGTCGTTCGTGAACCAGGAATCGATAGATCTCGCTCCCGTTCACCGAGGCGACGCAGTCCTGCTGATTCTGATTCGTCTTCTTGTAGGAATGGCATGTTATCAAATGCAAGAACGTTACGAAGAAGTGGCACGGAAATCTACCACAGTCTGGCAAGGGGCGCTGATTTTGAACACTATTCCCCGCCAAGTTGCACCTAACGGACAGAGACCACGAAATAGTGGACAGCCTGATGAAGGACGAGGAAGGTAAACACCACCTTCGTATTACTCAGCGACTAGGCCTCGATCAACCCAAGTTGGAAAATGTGCAGAAGCGCATATCGACGTCATCGTCGCACGCAATCTTCCTCGGCCTGCCGGGATCGACGTCATCGGTAGCATCGTCGGATGATGCCAGCGTTCAGACGCGTCCACTGCGTAATCTCGTGTCCTACCTGAAGCAGAAAGAAGCGGCCGGCGTTATATCCTTACTCAATAAAGAAACGGAAGCAACCGGTGTGCTCTACTCATTCCCGCCATGCGATTTTTCGACTGAATTGTTGAAACAAACATGTCACAACCTCACCGAGGAGGGACTGAAGGAAGACCATCTGGTAATCGTGGTGGTCCGAGGAGGAACAATCCTCTGGAGTGCCTTCTTTCTGGTATTGCAGCAACTAGTCCATATTGGCACAGCATACAACATGGCTGGTCTAAAAATGTGTTTGTAAATCAAAAGTTTGTTCTTAAGACAAAGTTTTGACTTTCTGTTTATAAGTGGATATAGACACTTAATATATTTGTTACATTTGGCTTGAAGGCCTAAATATTTGAAGTTATCTGAAATATCTGAAGTTCTAAATATTTAGAATTCTGATAGTTTACCTGCAGTGAGCGATCTGATAAATAATTTTGGATCAGTTTAATAGTTGGTTGGTTGTTTGCTCATTGTTTGTTGGTTGCTTCATTGTTTGTTGGTTGATTGATTGGTTATTTAGTTGATTGGTTGGTTGGTTGATTGTTGGTTGGTAGAATGATTAATTGGTTGGTTGCTGCTTGATTTGTTAGTTGGTAGAACTGTTGAATGGTTGGTTGCTTCACAGTTGGTTGGTTGGTTATTTGGTTGAATGGTTTGGTTGGTTGCTTGAATGGTTAGTCGGCTGGTTAGTTGATTAATTGTTTTGTTGGTTGCTTGGTTGATTGGTTAATAAGTTGATTGGTAGCTTGCTTGAATGGTTGGTTGTTTGATTAGTTAGTTGATTGATTCGTTGGTTATTTGGTTAGTTGGTTGTTGCTTGATTTGTTAGTTGGAAGAATGGTTGATTGATTGGTTTCTTTTTTGTTTATTGATTACTTGATTGGTTGGTTATTTGGTTGATTGGTTGCTTGAGTGATTGATTGATTGGTTGGTCGGCTCGTTAGTTCATATGTTTTTTTGTTGGTTGCTTGAATGGTTGCTTGGTTGATTGGTAGCTTGCTTGAATGGTGGGTTGCTTGATTGATTGGTAGTTTGCTTGAATGGTTGGTTATTCGATTGATTGCTGCTTGATTTGTTAGATGGTAGAATAATTGATTTGTTGGTTGATTGCTTGCTTGATTGGTTTGTCTGCTGGTTAGTTGACATTTTGTTTTGTTGGTTGATTAGTTGCTTGATTGATTGGTAGCTTACTTGAATGGCTGATTGCTGGATTAGTTGGTTGGTTATTTGGTTGATGGGTTGCTTTAACCGTTTGATTGAATGGTTGGTCGGCTGGTTAGTTGATTAGTAGTTTTGTTGGTTTCTTGATTGGTTGATTAGTTGTTGGTTAGTTGTTGCTTGATTTGTTAGTAGGTAGAATTGTTGATTAGTTAGTTCCTTGATAGTTGGTTGGTTGCTTAATTGGTTGTTTGGTTGGTTGATAAGTTGATTCGTTGCTTGATTGATTGGTAGCTTGCTTGAATGGCTGATTGCTGGATTAGCCAATCAAGCAACCAATCAACTAAATAACCAACCAAGCAACCAACAAACAATGAAGCAACCAACCAACCAATTAAGCAACCAGCCAACTATAAAGGAACCAACTAATCAACAGTTCTACCAACTAACAAATCAAGCATAACCAACCAATCAATCAATCAATCAACTAATCAAGAAACCAAAAAAAAAACAAATAATCAATCAATTGATTGTTGGTTGGTTGCCAATCCAACCAACCAATCAGGTTATTTGATTGATTGGTTGCTTGACTGGTTGATTGATTGGTTGGTCGGCTGGTTAGCTGATACTGTTTTGTTCAACCGTCTAAGACGAGTTTAGGACTCTCCATTTAATTCCACCAATTATTTTGATATCTTTGCAGATACGTATTTCGACGACAACTTTGTGGTCGTATTCAGTGTCTCGTACTTGACTCGACTGTTTTGTTGCTTGCTTGATTAGTTCGTAGGTTGATTGCTTGGTTGATTGGTAGCTTGCCTGAATGGCTGATTGCTGGATTAGTTGGTTGGTTGCTTAATTGGTTGGTTATTTGGTTGATTGTTTGCTTTACTGGTTGATTGAATGGTTGGACGGCTAGTTAGTTGTTTTGTTGGTTGTTTGAATGGTTGATTGGTTGGTTGCTTATTTGGTTGATTAGCTTGTTGGTTGATTGGTTGATTAGTTAGTTGGTTGATTGGTAGCTTGCTTAATTGGTTGGTTGCTGGATTAGTTGATTGATTGGTGGTTGGTTACTTATTTGGTTGATTGGTTGCTTTACTTGATTGATTGGTTGTGGTTATTTAGTTGATTGGTTGGTAGTTTCGTTAATTGGTAAGTTGTTTAGTTGATTGGTTAATTGGTTGGTTGGTTGGTTGCTTGATTGCTTGGTTGATTGCTGCTTGATTTGTTAGTTGGTAGTATGGTTGATTGGTTGGTTGCTTAACAGGTTGATTGATTGGTTAGTAAGCTGGTTAGTTGATTAGTTGTTATGTTGGCTGCTTGGTTGATTGATTAATAAGTTGATTGCTAGATTGGTTGGTTAGTTGATTGGTTGCTTGATTGGTTGATTAGCTGGTTGGTTGCTTGATTGCTTGGTTGATTGGTAGCTTGCATGAATTGTTGGTTGCTTGATTGTTGGTTGTTTGCTTTGGTTAGTTGATTAGTTGTTTGGTTGGTTGCTTGGTTGATTGGTTAATAAGTTGATTGGTAGCTTGCTTGAATGGTTAGTTGATTGATTGGTTAGTTATTTGGTTGATGGGTTGGTTGGTTGCTGCTTGATTTGTTAGTTGGTATAATGGTTGATTGGTTGGTTGCTTCATTGTTGGTTGATTGATTGATTGGTTGGTAATTTGGTTGGCTTGGTTGATTGGCTCGTCGGCTGGTTAGTTGATATGTTGTTTTGTGGGTTGCTTGGTTGGTTGATTAGTTGAGTCGTTGCTTGATTGATTGGTAGCTTGCTTGAATGGCTGATTGCTGGATTATCCAATCAAGCAACCAATCAACCAAATAACCAGCAACCAACAACAAACAATGAAGCAACCAGCCAACTATCAAGGAACCAACTAATCAACAGTTTTACCAACTAACAAATCAAGCAACAACCAACCAATCAATCAATCAATCAACTAATCAACTAATCAAGAAACAACTAATCAACCAATCAGCCGACCAACCATTCAATCAAACGGTAAAGCAACCCATCAACCAAATAACCAACCAATTAAACTACCAACCAACTAATCCATGGATCATGGATCAGCTATCAGCCATTCAAGCAAGCTACCAATCAATCAAGCAACGAATCAACTAATCAACCAACCAAGCAACCATTGAAGCAACCAACATATCAACTAACCAGCCGACCAGCCAATCAACCAGTAAAGCAACCAATCAACCAAATTACCAACTAATCAATCAATCAACCAACAATGAAGCAACCAACCAATCAATCATTCTACCAACTAACAAATCAAGCAGCAACCAACCAACCCTGTCCAGCAGATTTCCTGCAGCGCTACGACGTCGAAGTTGCGGGGATGTAATTCATTGTAGATTATCCTGTCGCAACCTGCGAAGCCTAGCGACTTGCAGTTCCATGTTCCAAGCTTCCAATCGTGATCCTTTGTTCGTCGCCTAGGTCGTTGCCGATTGTATCGAGTCGTATTATCTTCCATGTCGTTCGTAATGGTTGTTTTTAAAGGCGGCTTATTGGGCCTGCGCAAACCTCCTGTCTCGTCGGAGGGCCGTCGTGTCGTGTTTAGCGTCCCACCTAACACCACGACTTGGGCTTGTGCGCTTTGAGCGGCACACGGTCGCTTTGGCGGAGCCTACTGGCGGATACATGCAGCTTTTTATAGAGGTTAAACAGGGCCTACTGTCAAACCCCACCACATCCTAGGCAGGCGCCACAACTCGCAGATGGCCTGGGGAGGGATCGTCAAGCCCTTGGACATAGTCCCTGCTGCCCCCGACCAACCAACCCATCAACCAAATAACTAACCAATCAAGCAATCTTGCAATCAACTTATTAACCAATCAAGCAAGCAACCAACAAAACAACTAATCAACTAACCAACAAGCAACCAACCAATCAACCAGTCAACCAACCAACCAACCAACAATGAAGTAACCAACCAACAATCAAGCAACCAATCAATCAACCATACTACCAACTAACAAATCAAGCAGCAACCAACCAATCAAGTAAGCCACCAATCAACCAAGCAATCAAGCAACCAACCAACCAACTAATCAACCACCAAGCAACCAACAAAACAACATGTCAACTATCCAGCCGACCAGCCAATCAAGCAACCAATCAATCAACTAGTCAAGCAACCAAATTACCAACCAATCAAGCAATCAACCATTCTACCAACTAACAAATCAAGCATCAATCAATCAAATAACCAACCTTTAAAGCAAGCTACCAATCAACCAAGCAATCATTCAACCAACCAACTAATCAACCAATCAAGCAACCAACAAAACAACATATGAACTAACGAGCCGACCAACCAATCAATCAACCAGTCAAGCAACCAATCAACCAAATTACCAACCAATCAAGGAATCGATCAAAAAAGCAACCAACCAATCAACCATTCTTCCAACTAACAAATCAAGCAGCAACCAACTAACCAAATAACCAACGAATCAATCAACTAACTAATCAAACAACCAACCATTCAAGCAAGCTACCAATCAACTTATTAACCAATCAATCAAGCAACCAACAAAACAACTAATCAATTAAGCAGCCGACCAACCAATCAAGCAACCAACCAATCAACCAGTCAAGCAACCAACCAACAATCAAGCAACCAACAATTCAAGCAAGCTACCAATCAAGCAACGAACGAATCACCAATCAAACAACCAACCAATCCAGCAATCAACTTATTAACCAATCAACCAAGCAGCCAACAAAACAACTAATCAACTAACCAGCCTACTAACCAATCAATCAACCTGTCAAGCAACCAACCAATCAACCATACTACCAACTAACAAATCAAGCAGCAATCAACCAAATAATCAACCAAGCAATCAAGCAACCAACCAACCAATCAATCAAGCAACCAACCAACTAATTAACCAATCAACTAAACAACTTATCAATTACCGAGACGACCAACCAATCAAGCAACCAATCAACTAAATAACCACAACCAATCAATCAAGTAAAGCAACCAATCAACCAAACAAGTAACCAACCATCAATCAATTAACTAATCCAGCAACCAACCAGCTACCAATCAAACAACTAACTAATCAACCAACAAGCTAATCAACCAAATAAGCAACCAACCAATCAACCATTCAAGCATCCAACAAAACAACTAATCAACTAACCAGCCGACCAACCAATCAATCAATCAGTCAAGCAACCAATCAACCAAATAACCTACTAATCAATCAATTAGGCAACTAATTAACCAATTAAGCAAATAACAATTCAACCAACTAACAAATCAAGCAACCAACCAACCAACCAGTCAACCAATCAAGCAACCAAATAACCAACCAATCAATCAACCAAATAAGCAACCAACCAATCAACTATTCAAGCAACCAACAAAACAAGTAATCAACTAGCCAGCCGACCAACCATTCAATCAACCAGTAAAGCAAACAATCAACTAATCCAGCAATCAGCCATTCAGGTAAGCTACCAATCAACTAAACAATCAAGCAACCAACCAACTAATAATCAACCAAGGCACCATTGAAACAACCAACAAAACAACATATGAACTAACCAGCCGACCAACCAATCAAGCAACTAATCAATCAACCAGTCAAGCAACCAATGAACCAAATAACCTTATTAGTTGGTAAGATTGAGAACCAATCAACAATCAAGCAACCAACCAACCAAACAACCATTCTACCACCTAACAAATCAAGCAGCAACCAATCAACCGATCAACCAAATAACCAACCAATCAATCAAGCAATCTACCCATCAACCAATTAATTATTCAACCAACGAACTAATCAAGCAAGCAACAAAACAGTCGAGTACGAGACACTGAATACGACCACATAGTTGTGGTCGAAATACGTATCTGCAAAGATATCAAAATAATGGGTGGAATTAAATGGAGAGTCCTAAACTCGTCTTAGACGGTTGAACAAAACAGTATCAACTAACCAGCCGACCAACTAATCAACTAAATAACCACAACCAATCAATCAACCAGTAAACCAACCAGTCAACCACTCAAGCAACCAACCATTCAACCATTCAAGCAAGCTACCATACCAATCAATCAATCAAACAAGCAATCAACCAATCAAGCAACTTAGCCACTCAGTCGATTGATGTGTAACAATATGGATTTTCGGGCCTCTCAACAAAAGTTCGTTTTGAAGTGATCTTAAAATAGGTATGTATTCGTAATCATTACGGTAATTTATTACACTTTTATTTATTTATTCAGATCAAAAAGATTCATATTTATATATTTATTTCCATAAACAATTTTATTATCCATATATCAATTTATTATTAATAAAAAATGTTAGTTGAGAAAAGGAAGGAGCCCCTCTCTGTTCAGAAACACTGGGTGATATGGATAACGCGACCAGACTAATTGAGGATCCGTTAGAGGGGGCCATGTAGAATTCTGTTGACATCTGATTCCATGGCTAATTCTGTTGACGGTAAAGAGAATATTATTTATTTTTATAGCGTGGCCGTGGATCAATGTTTTACCCTGCTAATAAATCCAGTACGATTCGGTAACCACTAAACTTCTGAGTTCCTATCGGGTGGGTCATGCTTCTTTCTCTTCGACGCTGAGAATATACTGGTTGGCACAACTCTGCCAACCATCACCCTATCTGTTCCACAATGATTTGCACAGCGAAGCGATTGCTGAAAATAAAACGTTTATCAACAGGGAAAATCATAGCAGTGCTTAAATGATCCTTATCTCAAAAGATACTTACCATGCGCAAGAATCGAACGGACTTTTTGATTCGAAGCATTAGTTTTGGCGCTCCTCCTCTCAGCAGTTCCAGGATATCATTTACCGTCAGGAGCGATATCTGATGCAGGTGAAACCGGTACCACCATGTGGTGAGTTGGTGAAGGAAGATTCGGAGGAGGTTGGAGGGCCATGCATGGACTAGTTCGTGTTACTCCCGTCGCTCTTGACCAGCTATCGATCGTACAGTTGCACTTCATTCGGATGAACGTGCGTCAATGATGTGCAGGCGGATGATGTAAATAGAGCGACTGATTGCAGCTATATGTTGCCTGCCAATCCCGGTTTTTCCTGATAATGTAGAAGAAGACAATCATAGCAATACCGACAAAAATAGCAATACCGTACTTACCGAATAATGACCAACTTCATGGGACGCACTCAGCATACACAGTTTCGACTGGAATCTGAGTTATAGGTATACTGCTTTATACGCACTGGACTCGAAGAGATTGTATTGACGAGTTGCTGTGATGGGAGATATTCCGACAAGTGCAGTTCGTTTGCTGAAGAATATGTGAATATAGTGCAAATAAAACTTTGCGATAAGGTTCACGCAGTGGATTATCCAACGCCTGTTTTGTTGGTTCCGATTCGAACTTGGATGAACTATCATATCGTTCTTCGACTTCGTAGCATCGATTTCCAGGAAGCCCCCTCAACAGAGATCAAAATAGCAACTACTACCGACGAACGTACAATGTCGGTCATTTCTTTTGATAGCGGGAGATCGGAACCGTGTCGGTTAGGCTGAGTTTTTTTCGGGTATCTTTTTTTCCTCTTTTCACCACGAAAGTTGCAGACGAATCAGATTTTTTTCTGTAAAGATTAAAGAAAATCATCAGATAAGACAACATCCTGCCTTAAGCAGTAGTATAATCAAAGTTACCGGCAAACTTCCCCGGAAGCAATCAGCGGTGGGGCAACTTATTATATAGAAATATTCCGTTTTACAATCTAGAAATCATTAAAATTTATTAGATATCTGATTATATCTATAGTCAATCGTAATTCATCTAAATATTTTACTTACCTTCATTAAAAAACACGCACATAAATTTTCGTATAATTTTCTGCTTTTCCTATCAACAAAACACCACAGCTGCTAAAAGTAAATCTCGCTTAACTTTTCAAAAGGACCTAAGTAACATTTTTTTCATGAATTTATTTGAATAGCACAATCAAAAGCTTTCATGTTTTTCTGTTGATTGCGCTATTCAAATTAATTCATGAAAAAAATGTTACTGTGCACCAACTGTGTGTGAATGTTCTCTATCCGCCGACTTGGTCGAGTCAAGAACGAGACACTGAAGACGACCACACAGTTGTGGTCGAAATACGCATCTGCAAAGATATCGAAAATTAATTGGTGGAATTAAATGGAGAGTACTTAATTCGTCTTAGACGGTTGAATACATTCCACTAAAAGAGCTAAATATATTTTTCATAAAAATGAGGTTTTTGTTATTTTAATTCATTTGGGATAATATTAAAGTCAAGTAAAAAATTACTTTAACTTGCAATTTATTTATGTTCATATATGTTTAAAAACATTACATACATTCATATTGAATACATAAATTACTGGGGCCTGCCCTAACGAACCAAATCCCATTTTTTGGAATAGGAATGTTAACGAAATATAATTCTCATTTTTTATATAAATTTCTTTCAAGAGGACTTTTTTCGTACTTTGTATTGTTTTGTAAGTGTTCAAAAATAAAATCAATATGACATAATCAATCGAAGCAACATTCACTTGTTTCTGGAGCTTTTGAAAAAACTATAATTGTAAAAGAAATGTCAATGGCTTACCGTAAATTAATATTAAAATTTCTTCCTGTTTCGTGGTACAGTCGAAAGCGACTGATCCACGTTTCGGTTTTTGGAAAAGCTTTCAAAAACATTGAGAAATTTGTTTCGCTCATTTTCCTAGAAAAAAGATGTCTTACCGGCGTTGAGGGAATCGTTCTTCCGCTGTGTCCCATTATTAGATCTAACTGGTGCTGGTGCTGTTGCTGCTGCTACTGGTGCAATACTCGGCTGTGCCGGTACTTGTGCCGCTGTGCTCGACAGCCCGGGGCACACGTATATGCCGTTCAGCTTCACATGGTCGAAGATTTTGTGCACCAGACATCCCATCCGGAAGGCATACGCTGATGGTTGCATTCACCGCATTGGTAATCACGATCCCCAGTGTGTCCATTGAGGTGATCCTGTGAAGTGTATTTTACGGATGTGTCGGTCCAGGGTCTTAACATCCGAAAATATTCTGTTACAATATTCACATGCCATATCTTTGATCTTCTCTTCAATCCGTCGTGCGTCCACAATGTGGTCCTTGAGGTCCGACAACTCAAGCAGATTAAGAATCTCTTGATTGGCCCCGTTATCAAGTCGTTCCAAACATCTGACTCCAGCGGTTCAACATTATAGAAATCTTGCTCATCATTCAGCAGCTGCTGCTCTTACCCCTCCGGCGCGTCGTCCGTGTCGGTCCCATCAACGTCTAACGACACAATCGCAGACATCCTCCTCCTCCGTTAATCCAATTGCTTCCGAACAAACATAAACAAACTCGTCTCGATTCATTGATTTTGAATCAGAAACAGGAGGTAAACAAAAATGGAAATGACAACTGTTGTCAAACTGACGTGGTTTGAATTCAGGGCTTCTCAATGGTCAGTGATTGTAATAATTGTAATCCGTCACTCCCCAGGGTATAAAGTGGTGCCCGAAAAAATGGCCACCACTCCGTCTATGTATTCGTCAATGGTATACCATTGACGAATACATAGACATGACCATTGAGAAGATTCAAATCACGTCAGTTTGACAACAGTTGTCATTTCCATTTATTTCTGATTCAAAAATCAATTCGGCATCAACATTTCAAAAGGGCGGAACTGACAATTGTAAACAAATCTAGTTTTCATTGTAATTAGATATAAAACATCAAAATTAATAATCTTAATCAATATGTTTCATAAAAATATCTAACATTGTTTAAAAAAATATATATATTTATTACACTGAAACCGATGCAACACAGTTTTAATGCTATATTACATTTAATTAGAATGCAATATTAAATATTATAGATAGAAGAATCTATAGATGAGCGAATGCATGGATGAGTCGATTTTTTTGCCCGTGCACACGCGCATATGACGTCACAGCCCTTAACGTTTCCATTGAAATCGTGACGTCATGCTCGTTTGGAGACACGTTTGACAGTTCGTTTGGAGACAGAGGATTTAGCTTCGCTCATCTATATATTCCACTATCTATATTAAATATCGGCAACACTGCACAGATTTTGGCTTTTTGATCGATCGGTTAGCACAATGGTTAGCACGATTTTTCCAAAATTGTTACTTAGGACCTTTTGAAAAGTTAAGCGAGATTTCACAACTTCGTGGTGTAGTGTCATGTGGTGTCATGCAGTAGCAAATTTTTCCGGAATTCCGGATTTGCTCCAACTGTCGACGTCCGGCGTCCGTCTTCATCGCGTCTATTCCAGCACCCACGGAAAGTACCTCGTTGCTGCTGGTAAGTATTCATTCTTGCACGCCTTTTTATTATATTTTAAAAGCCGTCATACTTCCTGTTTCAGGTAAGGAAAACTATGTTCCGATCTTCGATCTCGCTGCGGGTCCTGCTCAAGAAATGTGGACAACCGGACTGTCAGCTGATTCATACGGCTCTGGCCGGATCCGGGATGCTGTGAATGTGATCATTTTCACTTCCTTGTCGCCGTCATCAATCGTCGATGGCCGTCGACCAATCGAAGTAACTGAGGAAACCAGCAGTGCCTCTGCAATGGTCATGGCTTCCGGATCGTCCCCAAGCAAACAATTTGTTGATGTCCAATCCGACTGGCAGTCGGGGAATATATCGGTTGCAGTACAGCAGAGGGAGTAAAATGCATCGACTATAGCTGGAAGGGCTACTCGCCTTTGATTTCCCACTTATTCGTTCTATTAGTTTGTTGTACTTTTTCACAATTAAAAACATTAAGCGGGTTTTATGGCATTGACGCAACTTTTGCATAAACATATTCATATGTGAAGAATATCACAATGTGAATTATGCTTCTACGATCCAGCTGCTTGGCTGACTGGGCGTCTGGTTTTATGATTCGTTATATTTGTCTGTTAATGCTATATGTATTCAAATATTGAGATACCGCCAGGGTTTAGAAGTTAGTTTTTCGGAAGTCATAAGTGCTGTCCAATGAGCAGCTCGAACTTGTTCCCGTCCTGCTCGTTCTTTTTTGTCAACAAATGGGCATAAGAGGGATGGGAATAACTTCGAGCTGCTCATTGGACAGCATTATAGACTTACCTGTGGTATCTTCTGAAGCTTCGAATCGTACTGGTACTCTGAATACAATCCTGAGATTAAAAACTAATTCCTTCCTTCTAACGGATTTTTTCAGGTTTTTTTATGGTATCCTTCTTCTGAAATACAAAACCGTTTTTTTAGGAACTAAAAATGAACCATTCTTATACTCAAAACAGAAAACTTCTGGAATTCATGGGATTTTAAATAGAAACTTTTTAGTATTATGAACGAAACACTCCTAGAAATTCGAACCATTTGGGATAATGAAGTCTTAGCTAATCCAGACGGAAACCTTTTGTTATAGAATCCTTCACGTATTCCGAAGGGAATCCTTCAGCGATTCCAACAATAATTCTTCAGAATTCTTTAGAGATTCCAAAGGCTATTCCTTAGCGATGCCGAAGGGAATTCTTTAAGGATTCTATTAGGGAATTCTTTTGAAATTCCAAATGAAATATTTTCGGGATTCCAAAGCGAATTCTTTAGGAATTGCAAAGCGAATCCTTTAGGCAATGCTTTACGGATTGCAAAGCGAATCCTTTAGGAATTGCAAAGCAAACCCTTTAGTGATTGCAAAGCGAATACTGTAGGGATTGCAATTCGAATCGTCTAGGGATTGCAAAGCGAATCCTTTGGGGATTGCAAAGCGAATCCTTTAGGGATTGCAATGCAAACCCTTTAGAGATTGCAAAGCGAAAACTTTGGGGATTGCAATTCAAACCGTTTAGGGATTGCAAACCGAATCCTTTAGGGATTGCAAAGAGAATCCTTTAGGGATTGCAAAGCGAATCCTTTTGGGATTGCAAAGCGAATGCTTTATGGATTGCAAAGCGAAAACTTTGGGGATTGCAATTCAAACCGTTTAGGGATTGGAAACCGAATCCTTTAGGGATTGCAAAGCGATTTCTTTGGGGATTGCAAAGCGAATCCTTTAGAGAATTCTTTAGGGATTGCAAAGCGAATCTTTTAGGTAATGCTTTACGGATTGCAAAGCGATTTCTCTAGGGATTGCAGAGCGAATCCTTTAGGCAATGCTTTACGGATTGCAAAGCGAATACTTTAGGGATTGCAATTCGAATCCTTTAGGGATTGTAAAGTGTACTCTTTAGGGATTACAAAGCAAATCCTTTAGGGATTGCAAAGCGAATCCTTTTGGGATTGCAAAGCGAATCCTTTTGGGATTGCAAAGCGAATCCTTTAGGGATTGCAAAGCGAATCCTTCAGGTAATGCTTTACGGATTGCAAAGCGAATCCTTTAGGGATTGCAATGCAAACCCTTTAGTGATTGCAAAGCAAAGTCTTTAGGGATTGTAATTCGAATCGTTTAGGGATTGCAAAGCGTATCCTTTAGGTATTACAAAGCAAACCCTTTAGGGATTGCGAAGCGAATCCTTTTGGGATTGCAAAGCGAATGCTTTAGAGAATTCTTTAGGGATTGCAAAGCGAATCCTTTAGGGATTGCAAAGCGAATCTTTGATGATTTTAAAGCGAATCCTTTAGGGATTGCAAAGCGAATCCTTCAGGTAATGCTTTAAGGATTGCAAAGCGAATCCTTTAGGGATTGCAATGCAAACCCTTTAGTGATTGCAATGCAAACCCTTTAGGGATTGTAATTCGAATCGTTTAGGGATTGTAAAGCGAATCCTTTAGGGATTGCAAAGCGTACCCTTTAGGGATTACAAAGCAAACCCTTTAGGGATTGCGAAGCGAATCCTTTTGGGATTGCAAAGCGAATGCTTTAGGGATTGCAAAGCGAATGCTTTAGGGATTGCTAAGCAAAGTCTTTAGGGATTGTAATTCGAATCCTTTAGGGATTGCAAAGCGTACCCTTCAGGGATTACAAAGCAAACCCTTTAGGGATTGCGAAGCGAATCCTTAAGGAATTGCAAAGCGAATCCTTCAGGTAATGCTTTACGGATTGCAAAGCGAATCCTTTAGGGATTGCAATGCAAACCCTTTAGTGATTGCAAAGCAAAGTCTTTAGGGATTGTAATTCGAATCGTTTAGGGATTGCAAAGCGAATCCTTTAGGGATTGCAAAGCGTACCCTTTAGGGATTACAAAGCAAACCCTTTAGGGATTGCGAAGCGTATCCTTTTGGGATGGGCTGCGAAATGGTGAGTTGACATCCGGGAAGGGGCGCCTAACATAGCTCTGGTCCTCACAAGTTCCAATACTCACGCTTCCACGGGTCTTCCGATGACAATTGACCGCCAGCTAAGGGTTGCGTACTTAGCTGGTAATGCAGCCTGGGCACTGTTGTCCTTCTGACATCAGCTAGAGTGAGAGGGTGCGTACTGTGGGGTCTGCCTAGGATGTGGTGGGGTTCGACAGTGGGCTCTGTTGAACTTCTATAAAAAGCTGTGCCGCTCAAAGCGCACTAGTCTAGTCCTGGTGTTGGGTGGGACTTTAAACAAATATGACCCGACTGATCGAGCGTCTGTCCACCAAGGAGGTGCGGCTCCAACAGCGTCTGTTCTGGCATCCAGCGGCTGAGTATGAACTGCTATTCCCCGGAAGCTATACCTAAGATGGCAGCCCCATCCCGGTGGATAGGGAACCTTGGGCCAACAACCTACTGTTCCCGAAACATCAATTTGTTCGAGAATCCGATAATGAAAGAATACGGACTGATTTTACGGCGACGACTCTTAGCGCGAAACAACGGACATGAATAGGAACATGGAACGTTTTAACCCTAGCCCAGCAGGGTAAATTGGCACAACTTGCCAATGAGGCACGCCGCATGAAGCTTGAGATCCTGGGACTGAGTGAAGTCCGTTGGCCAAACTTTGGAGAACACAGAACGCCGTCGGGACAAGTTCTGCTATACTCTGGTTTACGAGGTGAACACGCTCCCCGGCATCGCGGAGTTGGCTTCCTACTAGGCGCTCAGGCACACTCTGCGCTTATGAAGTGGAAAGGATAATCGTTGCCAGATTTAGAACACGGGTCCGAAACCTTACTATAATCCAATGTTATGCGCCAACCGATGCTGCCGATCTGCAAGACAAAGAGAACTTCTACAGTCAACTCAATGCCGTCGTAGATAGAATTCCGAAGGGTGATATCAAGATCTGTTTGGGCGACTTCAATGCGAAGATCGGATCCGACAACTCGAACCATGAGCGCATTATGGGACGCCATGGTCTCGGAGAAATGAGCGAAAACGGAGAGCTGTTCGCAGAATTTTGTGGTAATAACGACATGGTGATCGGGGGATCGCTCTTCCCTCATCGACCGGTTCACAAGGTCACGTGGGTCTCCCGTGACGGCTTTACAGAAAATCAAATCGACCACATCTGCATCAGCCGAAAATGGAAACGGAGCCTTCTTGATGTACGCAGGACTGGTAGCGATAAATGCCGTTTAAAATAGTGACTTAGTGACCAACGATGGCGAAAAAAGTTGCCAAATAGTGACTTTCAGATGCAGAAAAAGTGACCAAATAGTGACTTTTGTATGAAATATTAACTAGGTAGTGAGCTGAGTTGCATTTGCATTGTCACTGCGTAACCCGTAGTAGATTGTAAACTAGTGATATCATGTTTTTCTTTTGAAATCCTTACCTAGAATGCTATCAGAAATCAAGAAAAGACAAAAATTACAAAAGCATGAGGATTACTACTGCTGGCCGTGCCCAGCCCATCTTCACCATAACTAGGGAGAGGATGAAGCTTAGCAAGAGGCAACCGACTTGGTAACACCCTCATAAATATCACAATTGGATATTTATGAAGGTATCTATTCGGTTAGCTAGAGGCTACCAATATGACAATGGTAAACCTTATTCCGTGACAAACCACGTAATGGTATTTACCCAGCGTCGCTAAACCAAGTTTATAATTTCAACAACAATTTTGAAGATTTTTCCGTGAAACTGTAGCTTGTGTATGAAAATGACAGAATGATACGTATAGCAAAAAAGTGTGAAAGAGTGCAAGAACGATGTTTTGGATTGTATCTGGAGACGAGCCAGCCTTGGGCTGAAAATCTGCTTAATAAAGACAATAAAAAATGTTTTGCCTTTCTCGTATACTAAGTATACGGTAAAGGCTATATGATCGCTCCAAAAACAAACTTTTTATAGAAGGCCCGGAGACCCATAGTGTTATATACCAATCGACTCAGTTCGACGAATCGAGGTGATGTCTGTGTGTGTGTGTGTGTGTGTGTGTGTGTATGTGTGTGTGTATGTGTGTGTGTGTGTGCGCAAAACTACTCAAAAAATGTCACTCATTTTTCGGGCACTTATCCTCAACCGATTTGCTCGCAACAAGTTGCATTCGACGCAGAATCCTGTCCCATTGTTTCCTATTTGAAATTGGCCAGATCGGACTATGGGATCGGAAGTTATGGCCAAAATACAAATTCATACGAAAAAACCGCGTAAAAAATGTCACTCATTTTTCGGGCACTTATCCTCAACCGATTTGCTCGCAACAAGTTGCATTCGACGCAGAATCCTGTCCCATTGTTTCCTATTTAAAATTGGCCAGATTGAACTATGGGATCGAAAGTTATGGCCAAAATACAAATTCATACAAAAAAAATTCGCGTAAAAAATGTCACTCATTTTTTGGGCACTTATGCTCAACCGATTTGCTCACAACAAGTTGCATTAGACGTAGAATCATGTTGCATTGATTCCTATTTGAAATTGTCCAGATCGGGCTATGGGATCGAAAGTTATGGCCAAAATACAAATTCATACGAAAAAATCGCGAAAAAATGTCACTTATTTTTCGGGCACTTATCCTCAACCGATTTGCTCGCAACAAATTGAATTCGACGCAGAATCCCGTCTCATTGTTTTCTATTTGAAATTGGCCAGATCGGACTATGGGATCGGAAGTTATGGCCAAAATACAAATTCGTACGAAAAAACGCGTAAAAAATGTCACTCATTTTCCGGACACTTATCCTCAACCGATTTGCTCGCAACTATAGATAGTGGAATATATAGATGAGCGAAGATAAATCCTCTGTCTCCAAACGAACTGTCAAACGTGTCTCCAAACGAGCATGACGTCACGATTGCAATGGAAACGTTAAGGGCTGTGACGTCATATGCGCGTGTGCACGGGCAAAAAAATCGACTCAGCCATGCTTTCGCTCATCTATAGATTCTACTATCTATACTCGCAACAAGTTGCATTCGACGCAGAATCCTGTCCCATTGTTTCCTATTTGAAATTGGCCAGATCGGACTATGGGATCGAAAGTTATGGCCAAAATACAAATTCGTACGAAAAAATCGCGTGAAAAATGTCACTCATTTTTCGGGCACTTATCCACAACCGATTTGCTCGCAACAAGTTGCATTCGACGTAGAATCCTGTCCCGTTGTTTCATATCGAAAACTGGCCATATCGGACTATGGGATCGAAAATTTTACTATTTTTGCCTTTCTCGTATACTTTTTTATGGAAAAATCGCTAAAAAAATGTCACTCATTTTTCAGGTACTTTTCCTCAACCGATTTGCTCGCATTAAATTGCATTCGACGCAGAATGTCTCATTGATTCATATTGAAAATTGGCCAGATCGAACTATGGGCTTAGAAGTTATGGTAAAATTACTATTTATTGTGAAAAAGAGTTCAACAAAGTATAGCTCACTTTTTCAGCACTTAGACTTCATCTATTCCCCAAGCAACACAAGTTCAACAAATCTGGTTGCAGTAACCATATTGTGACTGAATCCGGTCATATATAAGTTACTGTGATTGATGTGCAATATGTGATTGCATTCGACGCAAAATCTTGTCCCATTGTTTCCTATAGAAACTTGGCCGGATCGTACAATTGGGTCAAAAGTTATGGCGAAAATACTAATTTTAAAACTACAAAATAAAATGCCATTTTTTGCTCTTATGCTCATCCGATTTGTTTGCAACAAATTGCGTTTGGCGAGAATTTTTTTTATGCATATAAACAAATATGAAAAATAAGACCAACCCACATATTGGTGTTATTTGAGATTTTTCCAAACCTTTTGAACGAACGAGAAAGGCACCATCACCGCTAGGTGGATTAATCTGGGTTTTTGATTGTGCTTTCGCTAATTCCTATGCAGTTAGACGTGTGAATATTTGTGTTTGCACGTTGAAAAATTAGCTGTTCTTCGATAAAAATAAAGCAATAAAATGATCTAATTAATTACTAGACAGAGAATTATTTGAATGAGAATCACAAAGCTTATAAAACTTTATCAGCACAAATTGTTTCAAAAAACTTAAAGAATTCAAAATTCTTTAGACATTTTTTAAATACAATTTTATTATTAAAAATATTAATAACATTTTTAATAATAATAAATTTAAATGCATACAGTACCCATTTGTCATTTTATGAGCTGCTGGTCTCGGTTGCGCGTGAACCGATTTGACTAAAAATTTAACCAGAACTCAGATATAACATTAATTTTACCATACCTACATAAGTTTCGACCGGCGCGAAATCCGCGCCAACTAAAATCAAATACGCGACATGAAATCCAATTCGCGCCAACTACGCGCGAAATATCAATTTTTGTTACCACAATTTACAGAACGTGTTCTCTTTCAGTACGTTGCATATAATATAACTGATCATGATCATATAAAAATGACTTTACCACGTTGAAAAAGAACAAAGAAAAAATCCATTAGTATCACATCTATTCTGGATGGTCCTGTTCACCAACGTTCTAACTAAGCAAACTGAATGAAGCAGTCAAAATTATTTCTATAATCAACGTTTCATAGAGAAAATGATGGTTGCAGCTTTGTTGTAATTGTTGTTCATAAGCTAAACTTACGAAAAATTAGGCAATACAATAATGTTAATTTGTTTTTCGAACAAAACTTCTGTATACAAATTATTTGAACTCATATATTGCCCGTTGCATAAATTTTTAGACTCTGGCGTAACTTCGTTTTGCTTTGAATTTTTAGCGTGCACACCAATACATTCAAACTACCTTTGTAATTGTTTTTTGTTGTTGTTATTTAACGTACACACGTGTTTTTGTTCACTCAAACAAACAGCAAACAGACCTATTTAATTTGTATCTGTGACACGGGGAAAATATTCACGCAAATAATTTTCGCGCAGGAGTCTAATAAGGCGGAATCTGCGCAATAAAAATATGAAATTATTTGGATTTATATACAGAGAGAAATAATTCAGAATCTTACAAAGTTGTTCAAGTTTCATAAAATGTGATCCATGATGTTCCATCCATTCTGAAGATTTTTTTTCGGAAATTTCAAGTTGAATTTCCGTGGAAAATCTTGTGAAAATTTCTAGGATTTTTTAAAAGAAATTGTGCGAAAAATACTTCAATTCTTGTGAAATATTTCTCCAGGAGTTCGGACAGAAATTCCAATAGAAATCCGATATTAGCACAAAAATTCAAATCGGATTATATTGCATATATTCTTGCTGTCTTTCAAGGAATCGCAAAGTTAATTCTTGTAAAAATTTCTCCGGCAATGCATGAAAAAAAATCTTCCTCAAATACAAATGCATTTTTATATGAATTCCGGTGGAAATCGCTTTGAGAATTCCTGTAGATATTGTTTAGTGAATTCGAATTCCTAAGCAAAACCTTCGGAAAATTATTTTCCAAATTCAAGACGGAATTTTACGCAAAGATTTAAGCAGTCATCGCTACAAAAATTACAGTGTAAGTTCCTCCAAGAGAAAAAAAGCTATTTTTTTTGGAGCAAAATTCAGCAGACTGAAAAAGAGTCTCAGCGAAATAATCGAAAAAATTTCAACGGGAATTACTTTCAGAATAATCAGAAAAGTCCTATTTCTGTACAAGAAACAAGAAACATATTTGTGTTTCAAATTTTTGTATAGACCCTGTTTCTTTCTAGATAAATGCTATGAAAACAATATAAAACCTTCAATACTTTAATTCCTGACAAAAAAAAAAGATGATGGCATGTTTCATGCTGGGTGGTTCGTCGTAGACTGGGCAGAAACTAAGACATATCTCGGAATTATGTCAAAATTGACGTGACGAAAAACGGATATTCAAAAAAGATTTGCTATCGAAAACCACGCTCCTTTTTTATAAAATTTCCCTCCAAAATTAAATCCGTGCGAAGCCTTAAAACCTTAAAACATGAATTGCAAGCAACCTGGCGATTTCCACAATTCACTTGGAGCTTTTTTGGTGCAATTTCTCAAACTTTACATATTTTGCTAACAGATTTACATTTGATTTAATTGATGATAATGGTAGGTACAAATGATTTTTATTTTGAACTTTTTTACAAACGGCGAAACGATGCGAAAATAGTGACTTTAGTGACTTTTGGATGCAAATAGTGACTTTTTAGTGACTAGGCTCAAAATAGTGACCAAGTCACTAAAAAGTGACTCGCTACCAGCCCTGTGTACGGAATAAACGTAGTGCCGATATCGCATCTGATCATCACCTCCTCATCGGCGAAATACGCCTGCGCATTGCGCGGATTCGTCGGCAGGAGGAAAGAGTTGGACGACGATTCAACACACGCCGACTGGAAGATGCCACGGTGAAACGGTCCTTCGTTGAAGAACTGGAGACGCGTGCTGCAGATATTCCGGAAGGTGGCAGCGTGGAAGACCAATGGACCGCCATCAAGAATGCCTTCATCACCACCAGCGAGAACAATCTGGGCGAACTACGCCATCAGAAGAACAATAGATCACCGATGAGACCTGGAGAAAGATAGAGGAGCGAAGAGAAGCCAAAGCCGCGATAGAGCGATCGAAAACCAGAGGAGCCAAAGTCTTAGCCCGTCAACGATACGCGGCTCTTGAGAAGGAAGTAAAACGCTCATGTCGACGGGACAAGCGAGCGTGGGCAGACTCTCTGGCCGACGAAGGAGAGAGAGCCGCCGCAACCGGGGACATTCGCCTCCTCTACGATATCTCACGACGCTTAAGCGGGGCGAAGATGAATGCAACGATGCCTGTGAAAGACGCGAATGATCAGTTATTGACCGACCCAACTGACCAGCTGAAACGCTGGTTCGAGCACTTCGATCAACTTTTTCAAGTGCCAGCCAGGCCATCACCACCTCGGCATGACCTGCCTAGGATCCGACGTATAACACGCGTCAATACCGAAGCTCCATCACTGCTAGAGATTCAAACAGCCATCCAAAGCATGAAATCGAATAAAGCCCCAGGGGTCTACCGCATATCAGCCGAGATGCTCAAAGCTGACCCCATGACATCCGCTCAACTACTGCATCGTTTATTTCGTAATACCTGGGACACCGCAACTTTCCCGGTCGACTGGATGCAAGGTATCTTAGTGAAGGTGCCCAAAAAGGGTGACCTGACTGTATGCGATAACTGGCGAGGCATTATGTTGCTGTGTACCGTTCTCAAAGTTCTGTGCAAAATTATCCTAGCCCGGATTCAGGAGAAGATCGATGCGACTCTCCGGCGGCAGCAAGCCGGATTCCGTGCCGGAAGATCCTGTGTGGACCATATTGTCACGCTCCGCATCATTTTGGAGCAGGTCAACGAATTCCAAGAGTCCCTTTATTTGGGTTTTCATTCACTACGCAAAAGATTTCGATCATCTCAATCACGAGAATATGTGGGGAGCCCTGAGACGCAAATGGACTCCTGAGAAAATCATCGGCCTCATCGAAGTACAGGACGAGGCCTTCTCGTGTAGAGTGCTGCACAATGGGGTCTTGTCCGACCTTATCCGGGTCGTAGCTGGTCTCAGGCCAGGATGTATTCTATCACCGTTACTGTTCCTCATCGTAATCGATGAGATTCTGGTAGATGCGATTGACCGTGAACCAAACCGCGGGCTGTTATGGCAGCCTATAACCATGGAGCACCTAAACGACTTCGAATTGGCGGATGACGTTGCACTACTCGCGCAACGGCGCTCTGATGTGCAGAGTAAGCTCAACGACCTTGCCGATCGCTCCTCCTCGGCAGGTTTAGTCATCAACGTCAACAAAACCAAATCGTTGGATGTAAACACGGTGACTCCTTCCAGTTTCACAGTAGCCGGGCAACCAGTGGAGAATGTTGAAAGCTTCCAATATCTTGGTAGCCAAATGGCGTCAGACGGCGGTACCAAGATCGACATAGGCGCACGGATCAAGAAAGCAAGGGCTGCCTTTGCGAGTTTAAGAAATATCTGGAAAAACAGGCAGATAAGTGAACGCACCAAAATACGAATTTTCAACTCTAACGTGAAATCTGTGCTGTTATACGCTAGCGAAACATGGTGTGTATCAGTGGAGAACACTCAACGGCTGTAGGTGTTCATTAACAGATGCCTGCGGTATATAATTCGGGCCTGGTGGCCTCACAACTGGATCTCAAACAACGAGCTCCATCGTCGTTGTCACCAGAGGCCGATAACAACAGAAATTCGGGATCGGAAGTGGGGCTGGGTCGGCCACACTCTACGTAGGGGCGGAAACGAAATCTGTAAGCAAGCATTAGACTGGAACCCAGCGGGACATCGCAGCAGAGGCAGACCCAGAGGCTCATGGCGGCGAAGCCTCAATAAAGAAATAAAAGAAGTCGACCGAAATCTAACCTGGCAACAGGTTAAAGCGATAGCCGGGCATCGCTCAGGATGGAGATCTTTCAAGTCGGCCCTTTGCACCACCGGAGGTGTACAGGATCCATAATAATAATAATAAATAATAATATCCTTTTGGGATTGCAAAGCGAATGCTTTAGGGATTGCTAAGCAAAGTCTTTAGGGATTGTAATTCGAATCTGTCGTGATCTCACGTCCGTCTGTCAACGCAACCGTTTCAAAACTGACTTGATTCGTACTCACTCTTTGCATACACGCTCAAGTACGAATACTCAATTCCATAGTCATTCAAACCTATTCAGACCAACTCCCAAAATGAGCTGCATACATTTTTGTTCTATACATCATACAATCTCTACATTCACCTTCTCCTCTACTCTTGTCAATTTCCTCAATCTTAAGGACGTGCTACATACTTTTTGAGATGGGTTTACCAGGTTCAAAACATCATTCCAGCATCAAAACCATAAAATATAGAACTTTTTCTTACACACCCATATTTAAACACTCCGACTATCAATAACTAACAGTTGCCGATTTTTGTTATTTCTTCTTGGCTCAAAACATCCTTTCAGCATCAAAATCCGAAAATATTAAACTTTTTCTAACATATTTACAAATTTTGACTCTTGATGACTAACAGTTGCCGATTTTGGTTATGCCTTCTTGGGTTGAGGGTTCCAGGCTCAAAACATCCTTTCAGCATCAAAATCAGAAAATATTAAACTTGTTCTAACATATTTACACATTCTGACTCTTGACGACTAGCAGTTGCCGATTTTGGTTATGCCTTCTTGGGTTGAGGGTTCCAGGCTCAAAACATCCTTTCAGCATCAAAATCAGAAAATATTAAACTTTTTCTAACATATTTACATATTCTGGCTCTTGACGACTAGCAGTTGCCGATTTTGGTTATGCCTTCTTGGGTTGAGGGTTCCAGGCTCAAAACATCCTTTCAGCATCAAAATCAGAAAATATTGAACTTTTTCTAACATATTTACAAATTTTGACTCTTGATGACTAACAGTTGCCGATTTTGGTTATGCCTTCTTGGGTTGAGGGTTCCAGGCTCAAAACATCCTTTCAGCATCAAAATCAGAAAATATTAAACTTTTTCTAACATATTTACACATTCTGACTCTTGACGACTAGCAGTTGCCGATTTTGGTTATGCCTTCTTGGGTTGAGGGTTCCAGGCTCAAAACATCCTTTCAGCATCAAAATCAGAAAATATTAAACTTTTTCTAACATATTTACACATTCTGACTCTTGACGACTAGCAGATGCCGATTTTGGTTATGCCTTCTTGGGTTGAGGGTTCCAGGCTCAAAACATCCTTTCAGCATCAAAATCCGAAAATATTAAACTTTTTCTAACATATTTACAAATTTTGACTCTTGATGACTAACAGTTGCCGATTTTGGTTATGCCTTCTTGGGTTGAGTGTTCCAGGCTCAAAACATCCTTTCAGCATCAAAATCAGAAAATATTAAACTTTTTCTAACATATTTACACATTCTGACTCTTGACGACTAGCAGTTGCCGATTTTGGTTATGCCTTCTTGGGTTGAGGGTTCCAGGCTCAAAACATCCTTTCAGCATCAAAATCAGAAAATATTAAACTTTTTCTAACATATTTACAAATTTTGACTCTTGATGACTAACAGTTGCCGATTTTGGTTATGCCTTCTTGGGTTGAGGGTTCCAGGCTCAAAACATCCTTTCAGCATCAAAATCAGAAAATATTAAATTTTTTTTTAAAATATTTACAAATTTTGACTCTTGATGACTAACAGTTGCCGATTTTGGTTATGCCTTCTTGGGTTGAGGGTTCCAGGCTCAAAACATCCTTTCAGCATCAAAATCAGAAAATATTACACTTTTTCTAACATATTTACAAATTTTGACTCTTGATGACTAACAGTTGCCGATTTTGGTTATGCCTTCTTGGGTTGAGGATTCCAGGCTCAAAACATCCTTTCAGCTTCAAAATCAGAAAATATTAAACTTTTTCTAACATATTTACACATTCTGACTCTTGACGACTAGCAGTTGCCGATTTTGGTTATGCCTTCTTGGGTTAAGGGTTCCTGGCTCAAAACATCCTTTCAGCATCAAAATCAGAAAATATTAAACTTTTTCTAACATATTTACAAATTTTGACTCTTGATGACTAACAGTTGCCGATTTTGGTTATGCCCTCTTGGATTGAGTGATCCAGGCTCAAAACATCCTTTCAGCATCAAAATCAGAAAATATTACACTTTTTCTAACATATTTACAAATTTTGACTCTTGATGACTAACAGTTGCCGATTTTGGTTATGCCTTCTTGGGTTGAGGGTTCCAGGCTCAAAACATCCTTTCAGCATCAACATCACAAAATATAGAAGAAAAAAAATTCTTACATTTATACATTTAACACATTTAATACATTTACACATTTAAACTCTCGATAGCTTACACTCCATAGTTGCCTTTTTGACTTGAGTTTTCAAGGCATAATGCTTCAAATCATGTATTCAAAACTGACTCTGTTCCAACTCCAACACTTGATTTTCTTGACCCAACTTGGTACGATGGCATATCCAGCCATCG
Source organism: Armigeres subalbatus (assembly GCF_024139115.2). Taxonomy (NCBI): domain Eukaryota; kingdom Metazoa; phylum Arthropoda; class Insecta; order Diptera; family Culicidae; genus Armigeres; species Armigeres subalbatus. Next base: position 147,743,859 of record NC_085141.1, read on the forward strand.
ACCAACCCACTCCAGAGTTGGATTTTTTTAACCTAACTAGGTCCGATGGCATATCCAGCCACCGACCAACCCACTCCAGAGTTGGATTTTCTTGACCCAACTAGGTCCGATGGCATATCCTGCCACCGACCAACCCACTCCAGAGTTGAATTTTCTTGACCCAACTAGGTCCGATGGCATATCCAGCCACCGACCAACCCACTCCAGAGTTGGATTTTCTTGACCCAACTAGGTCCGATGGCATATCCAGCCATCGACCAACCCACTCCAGAGTTGGATTTTCTTTACCCAACTAGGTCCGATGGCATATCCAGCCATCGACCAACCCACTCCAGAGTTGGATTTTCTGGACCCAACTAGGTCCGATGGCATATCCAGCCATCGACCAACCCACTCCAGGGTTGGATTTTCTTGACCCAACTAGGTCCGATGGCATATCCAGCCACCGACCAACCCACTCCAGAGTTGGATTTTCTTGACCCAACTAGGTCCGATGGCATATCCAGCCACCGACCAACCCACTGCAGAGTTGGATTTTCTTGACCCAACTAGTTCCGATGGCATATCCAGCCATCGACCAACCCACTCCAGAGTTGGATTTTCTTGACCCAACTAGGTCCGATGGCATATCCAGCCACCGACCAACCCACTCCAGAGTTGGATTTTCTTGACCCAACTAGGTCCGTTACCAATAAAGTTAGTTTTTTTTAATATCAATGGTCTTTCGATTTTCTGAATCGTACAAAATCAGCTTTCATTTTAAATAACTCACATATTTCAAACGCAATACTATGTTGTCAGAATCAGCATAATATGTACAATGCAAGTAATTTATAACAATGTTCATAATTTTGTGTTTTTCCTTTTAATTCTACTTTTTTTTAAATTTGCGCATTTGTTGTATAACAATTGCAACGCAAAACCAACTTACCATCAACATAATTCTTATGTGCTTTATCCATCTAATTATAGTTTTCATTCCAAATCAAAAATAACTCTATACACCTCATTATAAATATATCTAGCAGTTTCGAAGAAACATCCAAATTTGCTTGGAACTCCCATCTAGCAACATCCAACAAATAAGAAACATCACATACAATCACTTATCCTTGCGTATTATTTTTGAACCCGCGACACTTCCACCATACAACTTGAAACACGGCGACACGAGTCAACCCTAGTCCGAGCCGTCATGCACATGCAAACATTTTTTTTTCTTTTTTTTTTTTTTTTTTTTAATAATAACTGAGGTTAAAATAAAACGCGCACACCTGTGCTCAAACCGAAACAAAACAAAAAACTGACCCCGACAATACGACTGGAAACACAGGCTGAGCAAAACCTTTCAGCTAGAAATGGGAACGAATAGTCCGACTACCGTCCGGGACATTGTCGTGATCTCACGTCCGTCTGTCAACGCAACCGTTTCAAAACTGACTTGATTCGTACTCACTCTTTGCATACACGCTCAAGTACGAATACTCAATTCCATAGTCATTCAAACCTATTCAGACCAACTCCCAAAATGAGCTGCATACATTTTTGTTCTATACGTCATACAATCTCTACAGAATCCTTCAGGGATTGCAAAGCGTACTCTTCAGGGATTACAGAGCAAACCCTTTAGGGATTGCGAAGCGAATCCTTAAGGAATTGCAAAACGAATCCTTCAGGTAATGCTTTACGGATTGCAAACCGAATCCTTTAGGGATTGCAATGCAAACCCTTTGGTGATTGCAAAGCAAAGTCTTTAGGGATTGTAATTCGAATCGTTTAGGGATTGCAAAGCGAATGCTTTAGGGATTGCTAAGCAAAGTCTTTAGGGATTGTAGCTCGAATCTTTTAGGGATTGCAAAGCGTACCCTTCAGGGATTACAAAGCAACCCTTTAGGGATTGCGAAGCGAATCCTTTTGGGATTGCAAAGCGAATCCTTCAGGTAATGCTTTACGGATTGCAAAGCGTACCCTTTAGGGATTACAAAGCAAACCCTTTAGGGATTGCGAAGCGAATCCTTTTGGGATTGCAAAGCGAATGCTTTAGGGATTGCTAAGCAAAGTCTTTAGGGATTGTAATTCGAATCCTTTAGGGATTGCAAAGCGTACCCTTCAGGGATTACAAAGCAAACCCTTTAGGGATTGCGAAGCGAATCCTTAAGGAATTGCAAAGCGAATCCTTCAGGTAATTATTTACGGATTGCAAAGCGAATCCTTTAGGGATTGCAATGCAAACCCTTTAGTGATTGCAAAGCAAAGTCTTTAGGGATTGTAATTCGAATCGTTTAGGGATTGTAAAGCGAATCCTTTAGGGATTGCAAAGCGTACCCTTTAGGGATTACAAAGCAAACCCTTTAGGGATTGCGAAGCGTATCCTTTTGGGATTACAATGCAAACCCTTTAGTGTCAGCAAAGCGAAGAATTTAGGGATTGTAATTCGAATCATTTAGGGATTGCAAAGCGAATCCTTTAGGGATTGCAAAGCGTACCCTTTATGGATTACAAAGTAAACCCTTTAGGGATTGCGAAGCGAATCCTTTAGGGATTCCAGAGGGAATGCTTTAGGGATTCCAGAGGGAATCCTTAAGGAATTCCAGAGAGAATCCTTTAGGAATTCCAGAGGGAATCTTTTAGGGATTCCAGAGGGAATCCTTTAGGGATTCCAGAGGGAATCCTTTAGGGATTCCAGAGGGAATCCTTTAGGAGTTCCAGAGGGAATCCTTTAGGAATTCCAGAGAGAAACCTTTAGGGATTCCAGAGGGATTCCTTTAGGGATTCCAGAGGGAATACTTTAGGGATTCCAGAGGGAATCCTTTAGGCATTCCAGAGGGAATCCTTTAGGGATTGCAGAGGGAATCCTTTAGGGATTCCAGAGGGAATCCTTTTGGGGATTCCAGAGGGAATCCTTCAGGGATTCCAAAGGGAATCCTTCAGGGATTCCAAAGGGAATCCTTTAGGGATTCTAGAGGGAATACTTTAGGGATTCTAGAGGGAATCCTTTAGGGATTCTAGAGGGAATCCTTTAAGGATTCTGGACGGATTCCCTTTTGGAATCCCTAAAGGATTCCCTATGGAAACCCTAAAAAATTGCTGTAGGACTTCCGTAGGAGTACTTGGAGGGTTCTTTTCGGAGTCCCTGAAAGAATCGCTTTGGAATCTCCGAAGGAATTGATTTGGGATTTCTTGAAGAAATCGCTAAAAAATTGCCGTCGGAATCCCTACAGACTTACCTACCGAATATCCCTAAAGGATTCCCTTTGGAATCCCTAAAGGATTCTCTTTGGAATCCCTAAAGGATTCTCTTTGGAATCCCTAAAGGATTCCCCTTGGAATCATTTAAGGATTCCCTTTGGAATCCCCAAAAGGATTCCTTTTGGAATCCCCAAAAGGATTCCCTTTGGAATCCCCAAAAGGATTCCCTTTGGAATCCCCAAAAGGATTCCCTTTGGAATCCCCAAAAGGATTCCCTTTGGAATCCCCAAAAGGATTCCCTTTGGAATCCCCAAAAGGATTCCCTTTGGAATCCCTAAAGGATTCCCTTTGGAATCCCCAAAAGGATTCCCTTTGGAATCCCTAAAGGATTCCCTTTGGAATCCCCAAAAGGATTCCCTTTGGAATCCCCAAAAGGATTCCCTTTGGAATCCCCAAAAGGATTCCCTTTGGAATCCCCAAAAGGATTCCCTTTGGAATCCCCAAAAGGATTCCCTTTGGAATCCCCAAAAGGATTCCCTTTGGAATCCCCAAAAGGATTCCCTTTGGAATCCCCAAAAGGATTCCCTTTGGAATCCCCAAAAGGATTCCCTTTGGAATCCCCAAAGGATTCCCTTTGGAATCCCCAAAGGATTCCCTTTGGAATCCCCAAAGGATTCCCTTTGGAATCCCCAAAGGATTCCCTTTGGAATCCCCAAAGGATTCCCTTTGGAATCCCCAAAGGATTCCCTTTGGAATCCCCAAAGGATTCCCTTTGGAATCCCCAAAGGATTCCCTTTGGAATCCCCAAAGGATTCCCTTTGGAATCCCCAAAGGATTCAATTTGGAATCCCCAAAGGATTTCCTTTGGAATCTCCAAAGGATTCTTTTGGAATCCCCAAAAGGATTCCTTTGAAATCCCTAAAGGATTCCCTTTGGAATCCCCGTAAGGATTCCCTTTGGAAGCCCCAAAGGATTCCTTTGGAATCCCCAAAGGATTCCCTTTGAATCCCCAAAAGGATTCCTTTGAATCCCAAAGGATTCCTTTGGAATCCCCAAAGGATTCCTTTGGAATCCCCAAAAGATTCCTTTGGAATCCCCAAAAGATTCCTTTGGAATCCCCAAAAGGATTCCCTTTGGAATCCCCAAAAGGATTCCCTTTGGAATCCCCAAAAGGATTCCCTTTGGAATCCCCAAAAGGATTCCCTTTGGAATCCCCAAAAGGATTCCCTTTGGAATCCCCAAAAGGATTCCCTTTGGAATCCCCAAAAGGATTCCCTTTGGAATCCCCAAAAGGAGTCCCTTTGGAATCCCCAAAAGGATTCCCTTTGTAATCCCCAAAAGGATTCCCTTTGGAATCCCCAAAAGGATTCCCTTTGGAATCCCCAAAAGGATTCCCTTTGAAATCCCCAAAAGGAGTCCCTTTGGAATCCCCAAAAGGAGTCCCTTTTGGAATCCCCAAAAGGATTCCCTTTGGAATCCCCAAAAGGATTCCCTTTTGAATCCCCAAAAGGATTCCCTTTGGAATCCCCAAAAGCATTCCCTTTGGAATCCCCAAAAGGATTCCCTTTGGAATCCCCAAAAGTATTCCCTTTGGAATTCCTAAAGGATTCTCTTTGGAATCCCCAAAAGGATTCCCTTTGAAATCCCCAAAAGGATTCCCTTTGAAATCCCCAAAAGGATTCTCTTTGAAATCCCCAAAAGGATTCCCTTTGGAATCCCCAAAAGGATTCCCTAAAGGATTCCCTTTGGAATCCCCAAAAGGATTCCCTAAAGGATTCCCTTTGGAATCCCTAAAGGATTCCCTTTGGAATCCCTAAAGGATTCCCTTTGGAATCCCTAAAGGATTCCCTTTGGAATCCCTAAAGGATTCTCTTTGGAATCCCTAAAGGATTCTCTTTGGAATCCCTAAAGAATTCCCCTTGGAATCATTTAAGGATTCCCTTTGGAATCCCCAAAAGGATTCCTTTTGGAATCCCCAAAAGGATTCCCTTTGGAATCCCCAAAAGGATTCCCTTTGGAATCCCCAAAAGGATTCCCTTTGGAATCCCCAAAAGGATTCCCTTTGGAATCCCCAAAAGGAGTCCCTTTGGAATCCCCAAAAGGATTCCCTTTGTAATCCCCAAAAGGATTCCCTTTGGAATCCCCAAAGGATTCCCTTTGAAATCCCCAAAAGGAGTCCCTTTGAATCCCCAACAGGATTCCTTTGGAATCCCCAAAAGGAGTCCCTTTAGAATCCCCAAAAGGATTCCCTTTGTAATCCCCAAAAGGATTCCCTTTGGAATCCCCAAAGGATTCCCTTTGAAATCCCCAAAAGGAGTCCCTTTGGTATCCCCAAAAGGATTCCCTTTGGAATCCCCAAAAGGATTCCCTTTGGAATCCCCAAAAGGATTCCCTTTGGAATCCCTAAAAGGATTTCCTTTGGAATCCCCAAAAGGATTACCTTTGGAATCCCCAAAAAAATTCCCTTAGGGAATCCCCAAAGGATTCCCTTAGGGAATCCCCAAAGGATTCCTTTTGGAATCCCCAATGGATTCCTTTTGGAATCCCCAAACGAATCCCTTTGGAATCCCCTCAGGATTCCCTTTGGAATCCCCTCAGGATTCCCTTTGGAATCCCCTCAGGATTCCCTTTGGAATCCCCAAAGGATTCCCTTTGGAATCCCCAAAAGGATTCCCTTTGGAATCCCTAAAAGGATTTCCTTTGGAATCCCCAAAAAGATTCCCTTTGGAATCCCCAAAAAGATTCCCTTTGGAATCCCCAAAAGGATTCCCTTTGGAATCCCCAAAAGGATTCCCTTTGGAATCCCCAAAAGGATTCCCTTTGAAATCCCCAAAAGGATTCCCTTTGGAATCCCCGTAAGGATTCCCTTTGGAAGCCCCAAAAGGATTCCCTTTGGAATCCCCAAAAGGAGTCCCTTTGGAATCCCCAAAAGGATTCCCTTTGGAATCCCCAAAAGGATTCCCTTTGGAATCCCCAAAAGGATTCCCTTTGGAATCCCCAAAAAGATTCCCTTTGGAATCCCCAAAAAGATTCCCTTTGGAATCCCCAAAAGGATTCCCTTTGGAATCCCCAAAAGGATTCCCTTTAGAATCCCCAAAAGGATTCCCTTTGGAATCCCCAGAAGGATTCTCTTTGGAATCCCCAAAAGGATTCCCTTTGGAATCCCCAAAAGGATTCCCTTTGGAATCCCCAAAAGGATTCCCTTTGGAATCCCCAAAAGGATTCCCTTTGGAATCCCCAAAAGGATTCCCTTTGGAATCCCCAAAAGGATTCCCTTTGGAATCCGCAAAGGATTCCTTTGTAATCCCCAAAAGGATTCCCTTTGGAATCCCCAAAGGATTCCCTTTGGAATCCCCAAAGGATTCCCTTTGGAATCCCCAAAGGATTCCCTTTGGAATCCCCAAAGGATTCCCTTTGGAATCCCCAAGGGATTCCCTTTGGAATCCCCAAAGGATTCCTTTGAATCCCCAAAAGGAGTCCCTTTGGAATCCCCAAAAGGATTCCCTTTGTAATCCCCAAAGGATTCCTTTGGAATCCCCAAAGGATTCCTTTGGAATCCCCAAAGGATTCCCTTTGAAATCCCCAAAAGGAGTCCCTTTGGAATCCCCAAAAGGAGTCCCTTTGGAATCCCCAAAAGGATTCCCTTTGGAATCCCCAAAAGGATTCCCTTTGGAATCCCCAAAAGGATTCCCTTTGGAATCCCCAAAAGGATTCCCTTTGGAATCCCCAAAAGGATTCCCTTTGGAATCCCCAAAAGGATTCCCTTTGGAATCCCCAAAAGGATTCCCTTTGGAATCCCCAAAAGGATTCCCTTTGGAATCCCCAAAAGGATTCCCTTTGGAATCCCCAAAAGGATTCCCTTTGGAATCCCTAAAGGATTCCCTTTGGAATCCCTAAAGGATTCCTTTTGGAATCCCTAAAGGATTCCTTTTGGAATCCCTAAAGGATTCCCTTTGGAATCCCCAAAAGGATTCCCTTTGAAATCCCCAAAAGGAGTCCCTTTGGAATCCCCAAAAGGAGTCCCTTTTGGAATCCCCAAAAGGATTCCCTTTGGAATCCCCAAAAGGATTCCCTTTTGAATCCCCAAAAGGATTCCCTTTGGAATCCCCAAAAGCATTCCCTTTGGAATCCCCAAAAGGATTCCCTTTGGAATCCCCAAAAGTATTCCCTTTGGAATTCCTAAAGGATTCTCTTTGGAATCCCCAAAAGGATTCCCTTTGAAATCCCCAAAAGGATTCCCTTTGAAATCCCCAAAAGGATTCTCTTTGAAATCCCCAAAAGGATTCCCTTTGGAATCCCCAAAAGGATTCCCTAAAGGATTCCCTTTGGAATCCCCAAAAGGATTCCCTAAAGGATTCCCTTTGGAATCCCTAAAGGATTCCCTTTGGAATCCCTAAAGGATTCCCTTTGGAATCCCTAAAGGATTCCCTTTGGAATCCCCAAAAGGATTCCCTTTGGAATCCCTAAAGGATTCCTTTTGGAATCCCTAAAGGATTCCTTTTGGAATCCCTAAAGGATTCCTTTTGGAATCCCTAAAGGATTCCTTTTGGAATCCCTAAAGGATTCCTTTTGGAATCCCTAAAGGATTCCTTTTGGAATCCCTAAAGGATTCCTTTTGGAATCCCTAAAGGATTCCTTTTGGAATCCCTAAAGGATTCCTTTTGGAATCCCTAAAGGATTCCTTTTGGAATCCCTAAAGGATTCCTTTTGGAATCCCTAAAGGATTCCTTTTGGAATCCCTAAAGGATTCCTTTTGGAATCCCTAAAGGATTCCTTTTGGAATCCCTAAAGGATTCCTTTTGGAATCCCTAAAGGATTCCTTTTGGAATCCCTAAAGGATTCCTTTTGGAATCCCTAAAGGATTCCTTTTGGAATCCCTAAAGGATTCCTTTTGGAATCCCTAAAGGATTCCTTTTGGAATCCCTAAAGGATTCCTTTTGGAATCCCTAAAGGATTCCTTTTGGAATCCCTAAAGGATTCCCTTTGGAATCCCTAAAAAATTGCTGTAGGATTTCCGTAGGAGTACTTGGAGGGTTCTTTTCGGAGTCCCTGAAAGAATCGCTTTGGAATCTCTGAAGGAATTGATTTGGAATTTCTTGAATAAATCGTTAAAGAATTGCCGTTGGAATCCCTTCGGAATCCTTGAATCCCTAAAGGATTCCCCAAAGAAATCCCTAAAAGATCCCCTAAAGAATTCCCTAAAGTACAGTGACTATAATAACGGTGTCGTCAAGGGTCAGAATTGGAACAGAGTCGTCTGTCAGTTTCATACAAATGCGCGTTCCAAACGAGAAGGAGACCTGTCAAACGTGGGGCATAGTGGTACTTTTCTTATAGGACTCTACCCTAAAAGGAATCCCTCAAGTTATCCCTAAAGGATTCTCTTCGGAATCCCTGAAGCTGAAGGACTCTTGTCGGAAAGCATTTAGGATTTGTGCCGGAATCTCTGAAAAATTGATTCCAAGATTTTTCTGGTATTCTGGAAAAATCCATTATCAGCCTTTACAAGATAAGCAATTTCTTCGGATTTCCAAAAGGGTTCTTTTTAGGATTCCAGAAGTTCGGAATACTAGAAGGATTTCCTTCGACCCCTTCCGGCAGGTTTACTTTTGGTTTTACTTTGGTTTGTTCTGTTATATTTATAAATTATCTTTAAGGACCATCTTAAATAAACCGTTCTTCATCAACCCTACTAAAATATGTTTCATTTTTCAGCATTTGACATCAAATGGCATCGATTTTCGTGCCGCTCGATTATGTTATTTATACGGTAACTCTGGAACTGTATTTCACTGGATCCAAAGTTCGTTCGATTACGCTGCATTTTGCCGTTAAATGGACAAACGGTCAGGACAACAAATCATAATTTATGATCATCGACAGTGAAATTCACCATTCTACGAATCTGCTCAAGCGCACCCATAAATCGGCATAAATCGTAATAATTTTTATGGAGGGGGCATGGAGTGCGATCCTCTCGTTTAATAAACAATGTGCACTCGCTTGGCTGTGGATATACAACAGTAAAGCAAATGTGGAGATTGGGCAAATCAAGCATCCGAAAGATATTCAATTTGCAAAAAAGAGAGCTAACCGCGGTGGAGGTTGGTACTCGGATTCTGATGGCTTTTCCGCAAACGTGACCTTTAAGTGGTCTTGTTGTGTAGGGGTTATCACGCCTATCTAGAGAGTAGGAGGTTGAGGGTTCGAGTCCTCCAAGACACGTGGATTCTTTTTCGCAAATTTCATATCAATTTGTCCATTTCGAAACATATGCTGTGCATATGCACAGCCAAGATATTTAACAAAAAATGGTTTTCGTACGGCCGAGTTGCCGAATAATATGCAATTAATTGTAATCAAGTGTCGGTCTTTCACCGTCATTAGTCGTCTGAGTACACGCGACCGTGTACGCAAAGGCAATCAAACTCATCAAATGCTTTAGCCAAGCAAGCCTTTGGCACAGCAGAGTGCGATTGAATTCGCATTCTATACCGTCCCGCCCAGTCCGGTGCTGGGGGGCATGGAGTGCGATCCTCTCGTTTAATAAACAATGTGCACTCGCTTGGCTGTGGATATACAACAGTAAAGCAAAGGTGGAGATTGGGCAAATCAAGCATCCGAAAGATATTCAATTTGCAAAAAAGAGAGCTAACCGCGGTGGAGGTTGGTACTCGGATTCTGATGGCTTTTCCGCAAACGTGACCTTTAAGTGGTCTTGTTGTGTAGGGGTTATCACGCCTATCTAGAGAGTAGGAGGTTGAGGGTTCGAGTCCCTCCAAGACACGTGGATTCTTTTTCGCAAATTTCATATCAATTTGTCCATTTCGAAACATATGCTGTGCATATGCACAGCCAAGATATTTAACAAAAAAATGGTTTTCGTACGGCCGAGTTGCCGAATAATATGCAATTAATTGTAATCAAGTGTCGGTCTTTCACCGTCATTAGTCGTCTGAGTACACGCGACCGTTTACGCAAAGGCAATCAAACTCATCAAATGCTTTAGCCAAGCAAGCCTTTGGCACAGCAGAGTGCGATTGAATTCGCATTCTATACCGTCCCGCCCAGTCCGTTGCTGGGGGGCATGGAGTGCGATCCTCTCGTTTAATAAACAATGTGCACTCGCTTGGCTGTGGATATACAACAGTAAAGCAAATGTGGAGATTGGGCAAATCAAGCATCCGAAAGATATTCAATTTTCAAAAAAGAGAGCTAACCGCGGTGGAGGTTGGTACTCGGATTCTGATGGCTTTTCCGCAAACGTGACCTTTAAGTGGTCTTGTTGTGTAGGGGTTATCACGCCTATCTAGAGAGTAGGAGGTTGAGGGTTCGAGTCCCTCCAAGACACGTGGATTCTTTTTCGCAAATTTCATATCAATTTGTCCATTTCGAAACATATGCTGTGCATATGCACAGCCAAGATATTTAACAAAAAAATGGTTTTCGTACGGCCGAGTTGCCGAATAATATGCAATTAATTGTAATTTTTATTGTTTAAATTCCTATAGAAATAAGATATGAACAATTAAATAATATTTTATATGCAAATGTATGTTGTATTATATAAACACGGCCCAAACCGCACTATGAGAACCGAAACACCCAAAAATTTCATTCAATGCCATGCATTTTGGACGGTTTTACATCACAATCGTTTACATCGCTTCAGTTACATCATCTTATTGATTACATCGATAGAAACTACGTCGCTCCTGTTTATTACACAGCAAGCTCTCTAGTACATCGCACGATGTAATATCAAACAATCGATGAACTCAACGGGTTGCATCGATTTCGATGTAATATTCAACAATTTGTTTTTGCTGTGTACGAGGAGGTAGTTGCAGATCCGGAACCCGTTGTGGTAGCGGAACTTACGGCTATAAACATGTCTTCTGTATCATTCCGTAACATTCAATCATCAACACCGAAAAAAATGAAATCATATGAAAGAGTCAATGAGGATTCGTATGATCCGGGTAGTTCGATGTCATGCATCGAGGCGTCTATATTTTCGGATACGGGTGATGTTCTGGATCTTCGTACAAGTAAAAATGCAAAGGAATGTATTAATAATACGGAATCCAGTAGACTAATGAAGCATCATCGCAATTACGGCGACCTTGGAAACCGCACGCTATTCAATGATCTGCGAGAGTTACTGCATGAATCAAAACGTAGTTGCCCTTTCCGTCCCGACCGGTCTCAGCGCGTGATTGATGTGAATGCGGACATTTCTTTGGCTGATCACAGCTATTCTATCTCCTCATCTGCACATCGTAGCTCACACTCACATACCACACATAATAATGTGAAGCATTACAACTCCAGAATTAGATCACATCAAAAATCTCACCATGAGCTTGATCAACACTTGCAAATTGAAAAGCATCACATTGCTACTGCCTTACGCAAAGTTTCTATAACGCTCCCGCCCACCTCACAACAAATTCCGCATGCAGCTATCATGCACTATGGTGGTGTGCATGGCGACAACGGAAATCGTCCCCACATTATAGCTGCTAACAACGTTACCATTGAGTTTCCGTCGATCTCAAACCAGATCACGCATGCGGCTACCATGCACCTCGGAGGTGCGCATGGCGACAACAAAATCCGTCCGTCTACCATAAATGCTAGCAACGCCACATTCATCCACCTCACAGCAAACTCTGCATGCCGATAACATGCACCATGATGGTGTACATGGTGACAACGACAATCATCTCCACATTATAGCTGCTAACAATGCTACTATTCAGTTTCCGACTGCCCCAAAGCAGATTCAGCATGCGGCTACCTTGCACCTTGGTGGTACGCATGGCGAGTACAAAATTCATCCTCCCACTGTAGCTGCTAACGACGCTACTATTGAGCATCCCTGTATCGCAAAGCAGATCTCGCAAGCGGCTACCATGTATTACGATGGGCTGCATGATAACAATGAATGTAACTCTAACATTGAGATGCCATCTACCTCTACGCACCTCCCGCATTCTGCTACAATTCATCTAAGTGATGAACATGACGACATGGGAAATATTTCCAATATGGAGGATTTGGACGAAAATGCTGAAGAAATCCGAATTTCAGATAAAACCGATATGACCGATTATTTCGAAAAATATCGAAATTTTATTGTGTTGAGTGACGACGAAGATTACGTGCCGGAAGGTAAGATTAAAACATATATTTGTAGTATCAACATACTTGATCATTTGCTAATATTTCGACGTCGATCCCGGCAGGCCGAGGAAGATTGCGTGCGACGATGACGTCGATATGCGCTTCTGCACATCTTCCAACTTCGGTTGATCGAGGCGTAGTCGCTGAGTAATACGAAGGTGGTGTTTACCTTCATCAGGCTGTCCACTATTTCGTTGTCTCCGTCCGTTAGGTGCAACTTGGCGGGGAATAGTGAACTCTTCAAAATCAGCGCCCCTTGCCAGACTGTGGTAGATTTCCGTGCCACTTCTGGTAACGTTCTTGCATTCGATAACATGCCATTCCTACGAGAAGACGAATCAGAATCCGAATCAGCCGGACTGCGTCGCCTCGGTTAACGGTGAACTATCGATTCCTGGTTCACGTGATCCAGAACGACGGCGTGAATCATATTCGCCATCGGCTCCTGATCGACGCCGTTCATCATTGTCCCCGTTGTGCGGTGGGCCATCACGATGAAAACCGCCACGGAAACCACCATGTCCGCGGAATCCTCTACGGCCGCGGAACGGTCTTCCACCATAGCCGTACGATGAATTTTCCTCGTGTGATGCACCGCCTTCCGGATATTCGTAGTCGGGGCCGCGACGATACTCACCGCCTCCCTAAAGCCTCCACTGCACTTTGAGAACGATGGTGTTGTTCCGTTATTAGCAAAATCGATACGAATACGACGATCCGGTGCCCCTAACGGGAATCCACGCATTTCCTTCACAGCAGCCGTTGCAGCATCAATAGAATCGTACAGAATGTAGGCCTGGGTGTCCCCTTTGTTATATCCGATCTTTTTGATGGCACCAAAACGGTCGAACTCACGCTCCAACTGAGTAACGAAACGAACAAACAACAAACGAACCGAAACGACGTCACAAGGTGAGGGAGAAAAATAAACAAACTGTCAAAACGTCAAGAGGGGTAAGTCAGCGCTCGTAAAATATTTATGTAATTCGTCACCCACGAGGGGTATTTTCTTCAAAATGAAGAAGAAGACATGGTGCCCGATTTTCTGATGGCTTTGTACCGGACATTTCGGTCTATGTATTCGTCAATGGGTATACCCCCGCTGATCCGACAAATGTATGGCCGGACTATCGGGGTTTCTTTCGTTAATCCGACTGTCAAATCCATACAAATGAACCAAAACAAAATCACAGCTCAAATTTGAAAACTGACAGCATAATGTGTTTAAATGGGTGTTGATACTTTTTAATCCGGAAAATTCCGAATAAGCGAGATCCGGACTAACGAGTCGTCGGACTAGCGAGATCTGGATAAGCGGGGGGATACTGTATTTATAAGTCAAGACAAAATTTTCAAAACGACTTATCTGCTTTTGTAAACAAAGATTCAAACGACGATTTGACCAATCTGATAGCTCTCCCACGCAAACTAACACCATCAATAGGTAGGTGAAGGTTTCCGCTACCTGTTGATGGTGTTGGTTTGCGTGGGAGAGCTATCAGATTCGTCACACAATTGTCCCACAAAGTACCCCAATGATTACGTACAGAATAATATAAAATTTCCTAGCACTTTTCTAGTTTGAATCTGAAACCAGAGTGTATGTAATTAAGAGTGGCGACACTGTCAGAATTGGAACAAAATTCAATTGTCATTCCCAGGCTATTGACATCCTTGTTTAGCCCATCGCCAGATCGTAGCCAGGATGTCCCGGGCTATATTTTTTTTATACTGCGTTTCAATGATGACAGCGGGCTATGTCTATTGATGATGATGATGACACCACGCTTGACACCGGCTCGGTCATTCCCATACAAAATCGTGTTCCAAACGAGCAGGAGACCTGTCAAATGCGGCACATGTCACCACTCTTAATTACAGGCCTATGCTAAGAGCTCATGTTTAGCGTAGCCAACACCAACACCAACGCCGAGCAACGTACAGTCACTCTCAAAATTGAGCGTACAGTATGGATTAGTTGACTCCATTCGAAAATTTCAAAGGAAATTCAATAGTTAGCTCAAGTTGTTTTTAATGCATTTCAATATTCATCCCTTCCTTCAATGTATGCGTACATAAAATTGTTGAAATTGTTTCTCTAAAGTTCATTTATTTGAAAATAATCTCAAAATACGCCTATTGGATGTGACAAAATTGAGCGTACAGCTAATGTTTTTCTATGAAATTTCTTATTATAAACACGATTAATGTATTTTAAAATTGTTTTTTCATGTTTATATTTATAATAATAAACATCCGCTACTTAAACATTCAATGTTTTGAAATTAAACCATGTTTTGGTCAAAATGGCGAACAAGTGAGAAGTAAGAACATTGCTTTTTAACAATTCAATGCCTGTGGGCAAAATAAATGCTTTAATTTGTATGTTTCGCCGGCATAGTATCCTATATATGATAGATAATCGAAATCGAGTGAGACATACAATAAATTTGTCAAAATTCAGTCGGTAAATGATGAAAACAGATGTAAACATACAGAGAAAACGACAAATGTTAGGAATGACATAATTCAAATTTAGAATTTCTTTAACTTAAATTTGTTTTCAAGCTCGATTATTGTCTCAGGTATTTCATTAAGAGTAATATTATTGAATCCAACCATTCACAGTCAAATTCTAAAAGTACAAGGTGCATGTTAAGGTACCGAACATAAAAACAGCTTTTTAACCCCGTAGAGCACTTCTGATTAAATATTGTAAATATAGCCTCAAATCGTAATTTCATAATTAAATTTGGATTAAACTCCACGATCTGTTACCATAAGGGATGCAATTGGATGATTTCCATGTGGCAAGTAAAAATAAACTTTTTTAAGAGTTTGGCAGCTTATTTAATGATATCTTGGTGTATTTAAATGATTCAACCAAATTTGTTCCTACGGTGACTGAGTCTTCAAATATGATATGACATCTTATAATGTATCCGTGTGCTGCTCTTTTAGTAATATTATTATTAATGAGTGTCCTGAGCTTATAAGCTACCTATACATCGACTTTTAAATAAAGTTATACTTAATTTGAAATATGCCGTTCCCAACATTTGTCGTTTTCTTTGTATGTTTACATCTGTTTTCATCATTTACCGACTGAATTTTCCCAAATTTATCGTATGTCTCGCTCGATTTCGATTGTCTATCATATATAAGACACGATGCCGGTGAAATCCATATCTTAAAGCATCTATTTTGCCCAGCAGCATTGAATTGTTAAATAACATTGTTTATACATCTTACTTGTTCGCCATTTTGATTAAAACATGGTTTAATTTTAAAACATTGAATGTTTATGTAGCGGATGTTTATTATTATAAATATAATCATGAAAAAACAATTATAAAATACATTAATCGTGTTTATAATAAGAAATTTTATAGAAAAACATTAGCTGTACGCTCAATTTTGTCACATCTGATAGGCGTATTTTGAGATTATTTTCAAATAAATGAACTTTAGAAAAAATATTTCAACCATTTTATGTACGCATACATTGAAGGAAGGGATGAATATTGAAATGCATTAAAAACCACCGAGCCAACAATTAAATTTCCTTTGGAATTTTCGAATATCTTCATCTAATCTATGGTGTACGCTCAATTTCGAGCAGGGGAGAAGGCGGAGCACTGAATCCCTACCCCAACATGTGCGACATCTGGATTTGGTTCTAAACTGTAAACAACAGTGTTAATTCTCTACCACCTTTTTGTTATGGCGAGGCAATTTTTATGCACACTTTTGTTTTCGATATTTTATCAAAATTAAACACTCAATCATGCAGCAATATAATGATTTGGTATGCTTGAGATAACTGCTTGATCATAGGGACTCGAAAAAGAATTTATTTGCAGTAACTAACCGAATATAAAAATGTTCACATTAACGATTGTGCCCTAACACCGGTTCTAAGCTTCGATGCAGAGTACACGAGCTTTGTTCACCAGTGACAGGCATATGAGGCCCTTGATTTTGAGAGTGACTGTACGTCAAATCTAGAAAAGCTTAACATCATAAAACATCCAAATTCAGCTTTCTTCAATATGCATCTTTAATCGGGAATATTCATTAAATATGACTAATGAGTTTAATTGATTCAAAATTTATCTACATGATTAATTTTGATATTACTTACATGGAGAACAACAATTTGTCTTTTATTTCACCGTGAAAAGCTTGAGCAGAATTTAAAATAAATCCTGCTCTTTTATTGTTGTGCATATTTTTAATTATCAAGCTACAATCATTGGTGTTGTTGACGATTGTTGACATCTCATGCAACTGACAGCGGTCTATCTGCACACTGTGCCCGGGACATGGTGGCTATTTTAGGCTAATGGAGTTATATAGGGATGTCTATAGCCTGCTTAATTACATACACTCTGTCTAATAGTACGTTCAGATTAGGGATCCTATAATGAGAGATATGCGAAAGCGGCCATTGCAGAAGTTAAGGATGCCAACCAACAGCTATAAAGACCAATAAAGCAGCTGGTAAGGATGGTATTGGAGCTGAGCTCATCAAGATGGGCCCGGAAAAGCTAGCCACTTGCCTGCACAAATTGATAGTCAGAATCTGGAAAACTGAACAGCTACCGGAGGAGTGTAAGTAAGGAGTTATATGCCCCATCTACAAGAAAGGCGACAAACTGGAGTGTGAGAACTTTCGAGCGATCACCATCCTTAATGCCGCCTACAAAGTGATATCCCAGATCATCTTCCGTCGTCTGTCACCATTAGTGAATGAGTTCGTGGGAAGTTATCAAGCCGGCTTCGTTGACGGCCGCTCGACAACGGACCAGATCTTTACTGTACGGCAAATCCTTCAAAAATGCCGTGGATACCAGGTCCCAACGCATCATCTGTTCGTTGATTTCAAGGCGGCATACGACAGTATAGACCGCGTAGAGCTATGGAAAATTATGGACGAGAACAGCTTCCCTGGGAAGCTTACCAGACTGATCAAAGCAACGGTGGATGGTGTGCAAAACTGTGTGAAGATTTCGGGC
Source organism: Armigeres subalbatus (assembly GCF_024139115.2). Taxonomy (NCBI): domain Eukaryota; kingdom Metazoa; phylum Arthropoda; class Insecta; order Diptera; family Culicidae; genus Armigeres; species Armigeres subalbatus. The sequence continues at coordinate 147,761,255 of NC_085141.1, forward strand.
GAACACTCCAGTTCGTTCGAATCGCGCCGGGGATTAAGACAAGGTGATGGACTTTCGTGCCTGTTGTTCAACATTGCGCTAGAAGGTGTCATGCGGAGAGCCGGGTGTAACAGCCGGGGTACAATTTTCAACAGATCCAGTCAATTTATTTGTTTCGCGGATGATATGGACAGTGTCGGCCGAACATTTTGCAAAGGTGGCAGAACTGTACACCCGCCTGAAACGTGAAGCAACAAAAATTGGACTGGTGGTGAATGCGTTCAAAGACAAAGTACATGCATGTGGGCGGAACCGAGCGCGACAGAGCCCGCCTGGGAAGCAGTGTTACGATAGACGGGAATACCTTCGAGGTGGTCGAGGAATTCGTCTACCTCGGATCCTTGCTAACGGCTGATAACAATGTCAGTCGTGAAATTCGAAGGCGCATCATCTGTGGAAGTCGGGCCTACTACGGGCTCCAGAAGAAACTGCGGTCGAAAAAGATTCGCCACCGCACCAAATGTGTTATGTACAAGACGCTAATAAGACCGGTTGTCCTCTACGGAAATGAAACGAACGTCCTCTACGTGCTCTACGAACATGAAATGGACAATGATCGGAAAGACTTGCAAGCACTCGGAGTTTTCGAGAGACGGGTGCTTAGGACCATCTTTGGCGGTGTGCAAGAAGACGGTGTGTGGCGGCGAAGAATGAACCATGAGCTCGCCCAACTCTACGGCGAACCCAGTATCCAGAAGGTAGCTAAAGCCGGAAGGGTACGATGGGCAGGACATGTTGCAAGAATGCCGGACAGCAACCCTGCAAAGATGGTGTTCGCTTCCGATCCGGCAGGTACGAGACGGCGTGGAGCGCAGCGAGCGAGATGGGCAGACCAGGTGCAAAACGACTTGGCGAGCGTGGGGCGTATCCGAGGATGGAGAGATACGGCCTCGAACCGTGTATTGTGGCGTAAAATTGTTGATTCAGTGTTATCTGTTTAGATGTAAACTAAATAAATGAATGAAATATCACTCAAGACATTACGGTATGTGCGGAAATGGACTTTCTCATTTTTACTTACCCAACTAAGTTCATTAACGAAACAGACTTGCAGACACATATGAAAATTTTAATTCTTCTTTTACATCACAAATAGAGTGCGACTGTATATAAAAGTGATCATTTGTTTCCTTCTATATTATGACTATCAGTTTTTTTACAGTTCGTAAAAATAATACTTGGTAAAACTTACTTTACCGTTTAGTTTCCTTTTCTTGTATAAACATTCAACGCTATCCAGCAGGTTGAGAATCGGTAAAAGGTCAAAATTACAGATTATAGATCTAATCTTATGATTAACTTAGGGAAGGTGCATTACATACAACTGCTAAAAGGCTATTCATGAAACAGCTGCCGATCAACTAAAAGTTTTTATTTTTTGAAAGTTCAGTATCTCGTTGGAGTATATGTCCTCGTATGATTATTTAATGCAAATAATTAAACATTCTCCGCTTCGCAACAATGGCGCTACAGTATATGGATTGAAAAATACGAGAGGTTTTGCCAGAGTGTATTTCATTTTGAGATATTTCATTGATCTCAGATCGATCCTGGAGGTGCCATGGTCGCTATGATTCATGAGGTCTTCGACAGATTGTTATATGAGTGACAGCTCTTTTGATGGAAAATAGCTTCATGGATAGCCCTATAACAATATTTCACTACTTGGTAATCGTTCTTTGGTATGCTTAAATCAATTCTGCGTAAGGCCGTCGTCCGTTGCCAGAGGACAGTGGATCTGAGCCTCGACGCTAATCTCTTGCTGGCAGGCCAAACCCGATTCGTTGAGATTCGATTTGCTCGAGTCCGACTTGACCAGATTGCTGATATTAGCCGTGATTGTTTGAAAGTCTTCGGTGATCACATCGATTGTACTGTTGAGGTTATCGTTAAATTTAGAATTTTTAAAAAGTTCCCTCCGGTTGTTGGTTCCGTTATCCTTAACTGGTAATCGCGTCGGAGAGGCAGCTGATATTGACCGACCTGGCATTCGTTTGTTCTGATTGTTGAGTTCAGCAATTCTATTGATGCGATCGGTGGTATCGTGATCGTCATCAAACTCTGGAGTGCTATAATCTTTGGTTACCGGTGATCGTGGTACAATGTCCATACTACTACCGCCATTACTGGCGATGCAGCTGGATTTCCTGCTAAGCTCCCGGAGCTTCTTGAGACCGCTGAGGGTAGTCGGATTAGCGCTGGGATCGGAAATTTCCACATTGCCCAGGACGAACGGTAGCTTAAGTGAAACCTCTCCTCCCATACTGCTGAGTACTAGTTTAACCTTAACGTAATAGGACACATATATGGCGAAAACGTTCTTTTCCTCCGATGCGGAGAGCATTGATAGAATCCCGCGGGGCGCACTGGTTGCCAGCTTGGAGTTGTAGGCCGCTGCACTGGGATCGTTGAAGCTGCTACTGAATAGCGCACCCTCCACGGCAATCCAGTTTTTGGTTGTTCCTGGAATAGTACAGAGAATCGTATGTCTAATTAGTATTGGCAAATTTGATTACAAAAGCACATTGCAAAACCAACTTGTGAATATTCTAATTTTAACTGCAGTACATATTACATATTACATATTACATATTTTCAAATATCAATCATCATGATTGATTACATATTTTGATCTCATTTTGCTGTAGATTTCTAAATTGTATGATCTGACTGGGCTGATGGGTTGACATCAAGGAAGGAGCGCCCAACAGAGCTCTGGTCCCTACAAGTCCCTATCTCACGCTTCCACGGGTCGTCCGATGACAAACGACCGCCAGCTAAGGGTTGTGTACTTAGCTGGTAGTGCAGCCTGGGTACTGTTGTCCTTCTGACATCAGCTAGAGTGAGAAGGTACGCCTCGAGTGTCTGTTCACCAGGAGGTGCGGCTCAAACAGCGTCTGCCTGTTACCCAGCGGTTGATCAACGAAATGCTGTATCGCGTCAGGTATACCTAAGGTGGCAGCCCCACCAGCGCGATGTAGGTAACGCGACCCCGGTAAGGTAGCTTATTGAAGCCTCTCAAATACCACGAAAAATGGAGATAGAAGAAAAAGAGAACGTTATTTTTGGCAACCGACCCGGCAACGCAATAAGGATAATGATTGGAAACTCGGTACCTGGAATGTCAGGACCCTAAATGAACCTGGACGAGTGAGCCTTCTGGCTCGTGAACTGCAGAAGGTTGGAGTAAACGTGGCCGCTATTCAAGAAGTCTGATGGCCTAGATCCGGAGAACGTGAATTTAAAGCCGTGGACCCCACGACCAACACTGCATTCAAGTACAACATCTATCACAGCGGCGGCGGAAAAGCAGAGCAAGAAGTTGGTTTCGTAGTGATGGGCAAGCAGATGAAGCGAGTGATGCGGCGGAAACCCATTAGCGAACGAATCTGTGTGTTGAGGATACGGGGCAAATTCTTCAATTACAGCCTAATCAACGTTTACGCACCGACAAACGATAAATCCGACGACGTGAAGGACACGTTTTATGAATGTCTTGATAAAGCCTATGGAGAATGCTCAAAGCATGACGTGAAAATTGTTATCGGAGACGCTAACGCTCAGGTTGGTAGAGAGGACTTTTTCCGTCCCATAATCGGTAGGGAGAGCCTTCACTCCGCTACCAACGACAACGGCCTACGGCTAGTAAACTTCGCTGCTCCCAGAGGGATGGCCATGGGGGCAGCAGGGACCATGTCCAAGGGCTTGACGACCCCTCCCCAGCAGTCTGTGAGTCAGGGGGTTCTGCCTAGGAGGTGGTGGGGTTAACAGGGGGCGCTGTTAATTCCCTCCCAAAAACCACATATCCGCAAGCAAACCCTATCAAGCGACCGTGTGCCGCTTAAAGCATACAAGCCCCTAACCCCGAATCCCAAGGTGTCAGGCGACCCATGCCGAAGGTCACAGTTGTCAAATTTACCGAAATTTCGGTAAGTTGTCTTTGCTGACTTTTCGGTAGTACGTTACCGAAAAACTGTAATTTTACTAAACACGTGGCAGGATTTGATTTTCATTTTTCTTGTTTTATTGCAGAAAACAGAAGAAAACACAATTGGTTATTAAATACATATTTTTATTCACAGCAATATGGTATGCATTTTCTTTCAATTAACAATTGAGTATATCTATTGAAAGATTCGGAAAGAACAGTAAACACGTTTTCCTTTGCATGAGTATTGCGAGCGGCGACATAGAACATTTACTTTTTGCATGTTAGTCTTGAAGGAAATCGTAAGTATAATTTCATCGTCCGTTCCATACGTCTGTGATGAATTACACAATAGAAAAGCATCATGCCGGTGGTCATCAGGAAGCCGGCTGAAAAAGCATGAAGATCACCGGCAACGGAAGCGTCAACTTGTTGATACGAACTGTAAAAGAACAATGTACAATATAAGGGTAATGGTATATTTTTATTCACTTCATTACATTTACCTTTCTATTGTAAGCAAGGTGAAATTAAAATATACGATAAAGGTAAAAACACGGTGTATCAATTCCACACTTTCAATTCTTCGGCTTCCAAACTGCGAAAAATGGTAGATGTCAGACTGGAGTGCGCCAATTACCGAGGAATAACCCTCCTTAATTTGGCGTACAAAATTATGTCCCGTATTCTGTCCGCTTGAAGGGTCCTTCGTCGGACTCTTCGAGACCGCTTGAAGAGTCCTTCGTCGGCGAATACCAAGCAGGTTTTCGTGAGGGCCGATCAACGACGGATCAAATGTTTACCCTGAGACAGATCCTATATAAATTCCGGGAGTACAACTTGCAGACACATCATCTGTTTATTGATTTCATGGCGGCGTACGATTCAGTGAAACGGAATGAATTATGGCAAATTATGATTGAACATGGTTTTCCGGCGAAACTGATGCGGCTGATTCGTATAACGTTGGACGGATCGAAATCAAGTGTAAGGGTTGCGGATGAAATATCGACGTCATTTGTTACCCTAGATGGATTAAAGCAGGGTGATGCACTCTCGAATCTACTGTTCAATATAGCGCTCGAGGGAGCGATTAGGAGAGCTGGTGTGCAAAGAAGCGGTACCATTATCACAAAACCGTATATGCTCCTGGGATTTGCGGACGATATCGATATTATCGGGATTGATCGCCGTGCCGTGGAAGAGGCTTTTGTGCCTTTTAAGACGGAGACAGCGAGGATTGGACTCACGATCAATTCCAGCAAAACGAAGTATATGGTCGCTGGCAATCAACGTGGGTTCATTAGTGGTGGTGTTAGCGAAATGGTGCTTGATGGTGAAAAGTTTGAAGTGATAGAAGAATTTGTGTATCTTGGAACATTAGTGACGTGCGATAATGATGTTACCCGCGAGGTGAAAGGCGTTTTGCAGCTGCAAATAGGGCTTATTACGGACTTCGTAACCAGCTTAAGTCCCGTAGTCTGCAAACGAAAACAAAACTCGCGCTGTATACTACTCTGATTCTTCCGGTGGCTTTATACGGCCATGAAACATGGACCTCAAAGGAGGCTGATCGGAGAGCTTTCGAAATTTTTGAGCTTAAGGTGCTGCGAACAATACTCGGCGGTAAACAGGAGAACGGTATCTGGCGGCGCCGCATGAATCACGATTTGTACCAGGTGTATAAAGGGCTGGATATTATTAAGCTTATTCAACACGGCAGACTACGGTGGGCTGGTCACATTGTTTGTATGCTGGAAGAACGTCAAGTGAAGATAATATTTAGTAGAGAACCCGGAAGAGACCGCAGGCTTCGTGGAAGGCCTATTTCTATTGGTGAGCTGTGCATATTTGTTGTTTTTCGGCCAATCGCGACTAGCAACTACGATGTGTACAGTCAATCAAGCTAAGCTAAGCTCAGCTACAAAGGCGTTAAGAAGACTGTACAGCGTTGGCTCTTCCTTGATCGAATGGTCCAAAATGGAAATCCATCGAGAAACGGTTGGGATATTAACGTTTAAAATCTATCATATTTATGCAATCGTAAAACACAGACTTAGTCGCACGTCAAAAGCATGCCAAGCTCCAATTGGAATGTAGAGCCGTTGAAGAAGATTAGAATGTCTTCCGTCGGAAGTACCATTTCCAGCTGTTGCGAGTAGTCTTGAATCAGCTTACCACCTGGTAGCCATCCAATGTTCCGCATTGTAGCCGCGGCGTTCATATATTATATGTCCATCCGTTCCCGATTCGTTGTATTTCGTGGGATTCTTCAAGCAAGTCAGTGCCAAACCGGAGTGCTAGAGAACTGTTTGGAATGTTTGAAGATCCAATCTAGATATGTGGACGTTAGAACATGTTTCTTGATCTTTTAGTAGACCATTATTGAAGGAAATAAAAATGAAACCCTTCATAGACAGTCTTGGACACTCGACGCAACATCAATTCTAAATGGTTGAAAACTAATTCCATCTCTTCGTTAGTCGATCAAACGCACCACACCGTCATCAACTGAAGAGTGCTGACTGCTGACATTTATTGCTCTCTGCTTTATAGGTTACCGTCCACTACCGACGGTAGTTCGCCAAACAATGTATGCAGGTATTTATGCAAACTGAAATAAAAAATCGCCGATCGTCCGACATCAACACGAAGAGACTCACCTCTAACCGGAAGCAGTGAATAGGACGCATGCAGGGTGTCTCCCGGACCGATGTGTTTACTGACGTCCACCTCGGCGACAATGTTTTTGAACTTCCCGTTGCTGAACATGCAGACGTCCACATGCTGCACGGCAACCAGCTGGGGGTGATAAAATGGAAATCGAGCGAGAAAAAACAACAAAAATGGTTAGTTTACACGCGGTGATGGTGCTTCGTGGAGTGATGTTGGATGCGACCGAATAGTATACGTCCCGTGATTTTTCTCCAAAAGAAATATTACAAACATTGTTATAAAATATGACTAGTTCTCGAACTTAAAAAATGTTTTGAAAATTCATTCTAAAAAAAATTGTTTATTGTAAAAAAATTCGAGAAGGGTGGACGAGTAATTTAAAAAATATATGTAATTGTATTACCTATACAATACCAAATATGTTAAAATAGTTCTGCATAAATAGAAACATTGAAAGTATCTCTGATGTACCTATAGTATTGTTTTCTTCATAGTATTTAAAAATACACAGAAAGCGTTTGAGCTATTGCTTTATGAAACTTTTTTGGAATAGGTATATACAAATATATATTATCTACGCATTCTCCATTATTAAGAATTCCATAATATAAGTTAATTGATGTATCGCAAAACTTAAACCTGGGTCAGGTAAAATTTTATAGTATTTAAAAATACGCATACGTATCTGTTTACTTATCATAATCATGTCAAAAATGGTTTGATGATTTTTCTCAATACTGCGCGAAACCGCCGATATATTTATCATAATTCTACTTTATGATGCACGTTCATTTTGCTTCCACTAACCATGGGTATTGCATGAGCCATGACTCACACTGGTGTCGGAAGTGAGTGAATTTACCGTAATTGGATTCAGTCCACTTGTACGAACCTAGTGGTCTTTCAACAATATTTTTAACACACTGTATGTTGTTAGAAGTGGACAGTACATATTAGCTTACAAACAACTAGAATGTGAACCATGGAATAACAATTTTCATGAGCCAGAGTTGATGAAAAAACTAGCCATAAACATTTGTTGTTATTTGCTTGTTAACTTATTTCTCCTATTATGATTATGTAGAATTTAAGTTTGTCCGAAACCGAAATCCGAAATTAATCAAACCATAGCCGTTCAGGAGTTTGCTCGTGAACTGCCATGCGCCTCCATAAGTAGCTTTTGCAAAAAAAAACACCACCCGTATCTGCACTGCAGTCGGATGACGTCGACCTGGAAGCACTTTCACTCTGTGTGCATTACAATGCAAATGAGAAGCTTTCAAAGCTGAGCCGCAGCTTGGTTTGGTTTCCTCGTCAGATATGGAAGCAGAATTGTATTCGACCGCATCTACGCTGCTGGCCGAGTCAAGTGTTAGTTTTTCCACGGCAGAGATTTTGTATTTCGTAATTAATGCAGGCTGGAATTATATTTTTATCCTCCTTTTCACTGACGTTCTGAAGTAAAAGCTCAAAGGTACGCTATTTCAGACTTCTTGTTGTCATACGTTTGATGCACGAATTCAGTTTTACTAAAGCTTCTTTTTGGTACACTGCCACTTATTTTCATCATGTTTTAAAATATTTACATTCTGGAACAAAAGTTCCTGTGTATCATATCATGCATAGGGGTTTGCTCAAATAATAAAAAACTTTGAAGTAGAAGCATAGAGAACAGAATGTGAATTCTTTAGAACTTTTGGGTACTTTCTTCTTACTAAAAAATGTATATTTTTAATACTTTTGCCAAATCAGTATCTTAATGATATTCATACAAAAAAGTTATACACTGCATTAGCCACATTCACTCGTTTATTTAGCTTATATTTAAACAGAGAACACTAAATCAATAATTCACCACAACTTATATCTTTCGTTAGCCTATAAACTTCTTTAGCTTTTCAGTATGAGAACATTATTTATCACACCAATCCTTTATAACCCCAAACCATACAATCTATGGCAAGCTCCAAGAATTTCGTGCACTGATAAAAAGTAAACATCAACGAAGAGAAATCAATCAACGCAGCTACGCCCTTATGATCCTGAGCGCGATTATTAAAAAAGAAGTTGCGGAATGTTACACTATGCTAAGTAAAAATAATTCTCATCAAAAGCAGGTTTGATTAGACGCCTCAAGCAATAATTTTTAAATTTGGAAATTTGTCTAGTGAGAATTTCAAAAGATTTTTCAATCTGCATGGCCATTGCTTGTAGCGTTATGATTCATTCGTTATATATAAAATAATTATTATGGTTACCGCTCAGACGCATTGTGTGGTTTTGTGGTCGGTAGCCTTTCCCCTTTCTATCCCAATGCTAGGTGATTTTATCAGCTCGAAAAAAAATGCGATGGTCATACAACCAGGATAGCTGTTGACAGCTTCAGAGCGTTTGTTGGTGTCAATCGACAGCACAAGCATAATAATTTGAACGCCAATGGCGCTGTTAGCCCATACAGTATTTGTGATCAACATAATTCAACCATAGTAACACTGATTTTACATAAAGGGCTCGGTCGGTACAGTAGAAGCATAAGTACTAGAACGCTAGTGGCGCTGTAGTCATTTAAATTAGTTTGCCAAATTATGCTTCAACCAGCTTCAATCGGCCATAATTTATGCATCATGTTGTAGTGCATATTTGATTTCATTACCAACATCGATTTGACACTTGTAGTACCGGTACTTTGGCTGTCAGGTCGAAGTAACCTAGATGTTAGTCACGCGAACAGGAACGACATTAACAATCTAATACTTTTGAATCAACTGTCGGTACCTTGAATGTCAAATTTATAGTTTTTGTCTAGGATCCTACACACTTAGTTTTTATTTCTGCAGCTCGGCAAAAATCCGCACAGCCGGGCGCCAGCAAAATAAAAAACTGACATTTCAGCAAAAATAACGTTTGTTAGCTGATTTTTGGCAAAATATATATTTTTTTATTTTTAAATATGATTTTCAGCAATTTTGACAGAAATCTCGGCAAAAAACATGTTTGCTGGGGCACGGCTGTGCAAATTTCGGTAAAAGTTCAACATTTTGCTGAGATCCCGGTAAAAAAATTAAGTGTGTAGATTTTTGCTTGCTTTTTCTCAAGTATGAAAATTGGACTACTGGATGAAAAACATGGATATCTGACACATAAAGTACCATCTTGAACAAAACATGTTGATCACAAGATTTGATACGCCGCAATCTAATACTTATGTATTGTACCGCTCATAATAATATGTTTTTGCCTTTCTCGTATACTAAGTATACGGTAAAGGCTATATGATCGCTCAAAAACAAACTTTTATAGAAGGCCCGGAGACCCATAGTGTTATATACCAATCGACTCAGTTCGACGAATTGAGGTGATGTCTGTGTGTGTGTGTGCGCACAAAACGACGCAAAAAATGTCACTCATTTTCGGGCACTTATCCTCAACCGCGCAACAAACTGCATTCGACGCAGAATCCTTTCCCATTGTTTCCTATTGAAAATTGGCCAGGTCGAACTATGGGATTGGAAGTTATGGCCAAAATACAAAGTTATACGTAAAAATCGCGTTAAAAATGTCACTCATTTTTCGGGCACTTATCCTCAACCGATTTGCTCGCAACAAATTGCATTCAACGCAGAATCCTTTCCCATTGTTTCCTATTGAAAATTGGCCAGGTCGAACTATGGGATTGGAAGTTATGGCCAAAATACAAATTTATACGTAAAAATCGCGTAAAAAATGTCACTCATTTTTCGGGCACTTATCCTCCACCGATTTGCTCGCAACAAATTGCATTCGACGCAGAATCCTTTCCCATTGTTTCCTATTGAAAATTAGCCACATCAGACTATGGGATCAGAAGTAATGGCCAACATACAAATTTATACGTAAAAATTGCGTAAAAAATGTCACTCATTTTTCGGGTTCTTATCCTTAACCGATTTGCTCGCAACAGATTGCATTCGACGCAGAATCTTTTCCCATTGTTTCCTATTGAAAATTGGCCAGGTCGGACTATGGGATAGGAAGTTATGGCCAAAATACAAATTTATACGTAAAATCGCGTAAAAATGTCACTCATTTTTCGGGGACTTATCCTCAACCGATTTGCTCGCAACAAATTGCAAATTGAATCCTTTCCCATTGCTTCCTATTGAAAATTGGCCAGGTCGAACTATGGAATTGGAAATTATGGCCAAAATACAAATTTATACGTAAAAATCGCGTAAAAAATGTCACTCATTTTTCGGGCACTTATCCTCAACCGATTTGCTCGCAACAGATTGCATTCGACGCAGAATCCTTTCCCATTGTTTCCTATTGAAAATTGGCCAGGTCGGACTATGGGATCGGAAGTTATGGCCAAAATACAAATTTATACGGAAAAATCGCGTAACAAATGTCACTCATTTTTCGGGCACTTATCCTTAACTGATTTGCTCGCAAACAAATTGCATTCGACGCAAAATCCTTTCCCATTGCTTCCTATTGAAAATTGGCCAGGTCGGACTATGGGATCGGAAGTTATGGCCAAACCACCTTTTGCCTTTCTCGTATACTAAGTATACGGTAAAGGCTATATGATCGCTCCAAAACAAACTTTTATAGAAGGCCCGGAGACCCATAGTGTTATACCAATCGACTCAGTTCGACGAATTGAGGTGATGTCTGTGTATGTGTGTGCGTGTTTTTTTTTTTTTTGCAAGGGTTAAAGGCCATCAAAATCTGCGCGACAGACACCTCGAGCATCCACACTATGCTCGAAGGCGAACAGGGATGGGCTCCTCCCGACCTGCTAAAATGTGCCTCCCGGATAAACCGGGTCCCTTATCCTCCTTGCCTCGATCCCCCCGGGACGACTGGAGGCTGCGACTACTTCGGGGGGGGCTGTGCTCATGCACTTCTTCTAAAATTCCGGCCCCTAGCTTAGGCTAGTTCGCCGACTGGCTTGCTGAGATCCACTGCTACGTCTCGATCCCTCGGCGGTTGTGCCGCAAACTTCCTCACTCGAATCCTCCTGACTTCCCCCGGCGTCGAGGGTGGTCCACCAGTTCCGGTGAAGGAAACTTCCGCACTGATGGTGCCCCGACTACCGGCGGCTATCGCAGGGGACGCTTTCGCGCATTGCGCCGAATTCGTCTTCGGGTTGCAGAGGTGGTCCGACAGTTCCGGTGGTGGATAACGTCCGCACTGGCGGTGCCATACATACCCGAAGCACTTCCTTCTTCTTTCTTCTTTCTTCAGCAGGTTGACGGTTCGAGTGCCGAGGTCGGTCCGACGATTCCGGTTGGCCGAAGAAATCCGGTTCGCTGGCGCCCCGACGACTCGAGACCCAACACTGCTCACTGTGCTGGATTTTGCTCCAAACCGACGCTTACTTGCTGGTCCCTTCTCCATCGACGCTGCAGCTCTGACATTATTTGTGTCACGACTCTGGTTACCGCATGCCACGTACCTTCATCGCGACACATTCGCTCTGCGATGTTGTCCGCCCTTATGGCAGGCATTCTCCTACGTGCCTCCGCACACCTCGGGCAATCGAATACCACGTGCTCTGAAGTGCTCCTCTCCGTTGATACATGCCAGGCAGAATGGCGATGACGCATGGCTACACCGGTGCAGATATTGGCGGAAGCGGCCGTGTCCGGATAGGAACTGAGTTAGGTGAAAGTTCACCTCACCATGCTCCCTCTTCACCCACGTCGACACCTAGGGTGTCGATGGGTCCACTTTCCATTATCCGCATTGTCCCACTCCTGTTGCCACTTCACCATAGAGGCCAGTCTCACCGCCTTCCTCACATTTCTGGTATCCCTCCGTTGGTAGCACTCGATATCCTCTGCTATAGTTATACAGATTGGAATCATCCCTGCGATAACGCAAACTGCTTCCGACGAAATGGTTCGGTATGCACTTGCGACTCGAGTGGCCATTAGACGAAACACGCTATAAAGCTTACTCCGGTTACGTTTCGTCTTGAGCGCAGCTCCCAGGCTGGAACTCCGTACCTTAGTATCGAGGATGATACTGACGCAAGAAGACGCCTACTGCTGCCTTTCGGACCGCCGACGTTCGGCATGATCCTTGCTAACGCACTGATCATTTGAGCCGCCTTTTCACAGGAATAGTCCACGTGGGTGTTGAAGTTCAACCGGTCATCAATCATCACACCTAGATGTCTCAGAGTCCGCACCGACGGGATGTCGTGCCCTCAATGGTAATCTGCATCCGCTGGATTACTTTGCAGTTGCTGACCAGCATCACTTCCGTTTTGTGATGAGCCAGCTGCAGCTTGACTCCATTCATCCAGGTTTCTACTGCGTCGGTCGCTTCCGCCACCAGCATTTCCACCTCCTCCAGTGACTCACCGGTTATCGTTAGGACGACATCATCCGCGAATCCGTAAATCTTTACACCTTTGGGCAACTTCAGCATCAGCACCCCGTTGTACATCACATTCCATAACGTCGGGCCTAGTATGGACCCTTGTGGAACGCCCGCCGTAACCTTGATCGACTTCTGCCCCGAGTTCGTGTCGTAAACCAGAATCCGGTTCAGGAAGTAGCTCCTAAGGATCTTACACAGGAAGTCGGGGATTCGCATTCCATGCAGCGCTGCGGCGATGGCCTCCCAGCTGGCACTATTGAACGCGTTTTGACGTCAATCGTCACTACCGCGCAGAACCGATTGCCGCTCCTCTTCTTCTTGGACGCCCTCTCTGCATCTTCAATGACTGTCCTGATTGCATCCACAGTCGATCTGCCTTTGCGGAATCCGAACTGTTTATCCGATAAGCCAGTCTCACCCTCCGTGAACTGTGTAAGCCTATTAAGGATAACCCTTTCCAGAAGCTTCCCCAGTGTGTCCAGCAGACATATGGGCCTATACGATGCTGGATTCCCCGGCGGTTTTCCTGGTTTCGGCAGCAGCACCAGTTTCTGGATCTTCCACGTGTCCGGAAAATTACCGTCTACTAAACACTTCTGCAGCACCATCCTGAACAGATCCGGGAACGCCAAAATCGCGGATTTTAGAGCCACATTTGGAATTCCATCCGGACCCGGAGCTTTTTTCAACTTCAAACCTTTCGCCACTGATAGTAGCTCGTCATTGGTGACTTGCATACCTGCAGCGGTTACTCGGTCTTCATCTTCGTACGGCGTACGCGGCCACGTCGTAGAACCATGCTGCGGGAAAAGACCGTCCACGATAATCTTCAGCTTGTCTGGACACATTTCGGCTGGCGTCGCTGGACCCCTGATCTTCTTTGTCACAACTCGATAAGCGTTACCCCAAGGATCAGCGTCAGCTTCCTGGCACAACTCCTTGAAGCAGTTAGACTTGCTGATTTGGATCGCCCGTTTGAATGCCGCTCTAGCTTCACGGAAAACTATCTTTCGCTCCTCTCTGACCATTTCAGACCGTGCCCTCTGAACGTGTCTCCTAGCTCTGAGACAGGCAGCGCGAAGGTTAGCAAGATTTTCGTTCCACCAGTAACTTGGCCGTCGGCTATTCGTTGGCTCCAATTTCCTCGGCATCGTCGCATCGCAAGCCCTCGCTAGCGTTTCCGTCAGTTGGTCTGCGTCAAGGTTTGTAGCGTCGCTGTTCACTCGAAGTGCTTCGATAAAAAGATCCTTATCGAAGTCCTTCGTCTTCCATCTTCGCCAACTAGACCTTGTCTCCCGTCGTACCGTCGGCGTTCGCGTTCCAACACTATATCGGATCGCCTGGTGATCGCTATGGGTATATTCTTCACAAACTCTCCAGTTCATGTTCCTCGCCATCGACGGACTGCAGAACGTGACATCGATGATGGACTCCTGCCATCTCTGCGGAATGTACTAACGGTACCTTCGTTGCACACTCTTACTTCCAGCTTAGCCCGCGCCTCCAGCAACCTGTAACCTCTGGCGTTAGTCAGTCTGCTTCCCCAATCCACTGCCCAAGCATTGAAATCGCCTCCGATGATCACTGGATTTCGGCCGATCAGCTTCTCCGTGAGTGAGTCCAGCATCCGGTTATACTGCTCCAAAGTCCACCTTGGGGTGCGTAACAGCTACACACAAAGATCCCGTTAATTTTGGCGATTACGAAACCCTCGCTTGAACTGTCTACCACCTCTTGGATAGGAAATCTGCCCATCACTTGGATAGCCGCAATCCCCGTAGCATCCGCCACCCAGTTGCCGTTGTCAGAAGGAATCCGGTACGGCTCAGCAATAATTGCCACGTCGCACATTGCTTCTGTTGTCGACTGCCACAACAGCTGCTGTGCGGTGTCGCAATGGTTGAGATTCAACTGGATGATCTCCATTAATCTCGGCCCGCCATCGCCTTCTTGTAGGCAGGGCATTGAAAGCCACCCGTCATGTGGTCGTTTCCATCCTCCGGTTTGCAGAGCAGGCATCTTGGTTGCTTCGTGCAGTCCCTAGCAACGTGTCCTTCTCCACCACATTTCCTACAAAGACCGGATCTGTCTGGGCCACTGCAGTTTCGCGCCTGGTGTCCAAATGCCATACATTTGAAGCATCGCTCCATCTGTTTGGTGATTCGAGGGTGAGTCTCAACGGACACATAGACCATCCGACCTTCACCTTGGCCACCTCCACCATTTTGTTGGCGGCATCTACCGGTAGTCGTATCGCTGCTATTTGTGTACCACCGTACGCTTTCCTCAACCGAATGGTCATCTGAACTTCGCCCAGCATGCATTGTGAGATCAGTGCATCCCTCAGTTCGTCTATCGTGGTGATCTCGTCCAGGTCTCTGCATTCGACCACGGCCTCCTGCGTTAAAGCCCTTACGTTTCCTTCACTACCTAAGGAATTGGCAATGAGCTCCCGGAAGGCCGAGCTCTTGCCCTTCTGAGTACGCCTAGTCCTCACCACTTTTTCACCCAAGTCCTTGAGCACCGGGTCTTCTCTCACCTTCCGTAATATCGCTGCGTATGTCGTCTTGTCGCTCACTTCGACTATCAAGGCGTCCCCCTTGACCCGCTCACGAGAAGAGCGATGTTTTTCTTTCTTCTTCTGCTCCTTCTTCTTTTCCACGTACTCCTTCTGCTTCTTTCTCTTCTCTCGCTGACTTTCCACGGTTTGCCAATCACCGTTCTTGACGCCTTCCTTCAGTACGCTAGCACTATCTTGCACGTTCCGCTGCTTCTTCGGGATTTCCTGCTCTCCTGGAGAGTCCCTGCTTCGCTTCTCCGTGCGAGTATTTCGGGAGCTCATTGGTGTTTGCAGTGCCTCGACTGTTGTATGCTCCGCTGCATCTTTCAGTGCTTTTTCAGCTGCTTCCGCTCTTCTTTTGAGCGCGTTCTGTTCGTGCTCAGCAGATTTAACGGCGGACTTGATGCTCGTCACTAGAAGCTTGATCTTCGTGTGAACATTGTGCTTGTCCTTCACGAAGTCATAGAGCTCGTTGACTCGCTTCCGCACCTCCATCAGGTTGGACCTCCCAAATTGTAGATCCTCCTGAATAGCACTACTTTCCGATTTTGGGGTGGACACCCTATTTCCGGATCCTAGCTCCTGTTGGCCTGCCTGGTTCTCAGCAGCCTTGGCCATACTGCTGGTACTTGCTACTGCTGCCTGCGCCATCACTGGAGATCGCTGCAGCCTCCCACTCTTTGCGAAAACATTCGCACCGCCTGCTCCTTCGTTGATTGTAGAATTTGTTCCATGTACAAAGGGTCCCCCCTCCGGGCCGTTATCTCTTCCTGTTGTAGATAGTCGCCTCTTGTGATCCCATGGGTGCCTTTGTAACAGTGAGGTCCATGCAAGGGTTGACTCCGGTGCCTTATAACACCGTGTTCAGAGCCGGATCGGCGTAAATCAGCAATGGTGCATCTGAACCTACTACCCACCGGTATAGGTGACAAGTGTTGAGCGTTACCGGAGGCCTGCCAGGTTGTTTACCGGGACGGAGGCAGACGAACCATTAGCCTGCTTGCCATTTCAAAACGATGTCACTCTTTTTTACTCAGGAAACAGAATAGCTCGACTGTCAGCCCATATACGCCTAATCCTATCCAAAAACCGAGAATCGTCCAATGTCGTTTGCCGTGACCAGTATACCATAATCAGGATCTTACTGGCATCAATCCTGATGTGCCGGTTGGCACACCTGTTGGGCTTGTGTGCTTTGAGCGGCGCACGGTCGCTGTGATAGGGCCTGCTTGCAAACACATGCAGCTTTTTATAGAGGATCAACAGAGCCCACTGTCAAACCCCACCACGTTCTAGACAGGCCTCCTAACTCGCAGTGGCCATGGGGAGGGGTCGTCAAGCCCTTGGACAAAGTCCCTGCTGCCCCTGTGTGTGTGTGTGTGTGTGTGTGTGTGTGTGTGTGTGTGTGTGTGTGTGTGTGTGTGTGTGTGTGTGTGTGTGTGTGTGTGTGTGTGTGTGTGTGTGTGTGTGTGTGTGTGTGTGTGTGTGTGTGTGCACAAAACGACGCAAAAAATGTCACTCATTTTTCGGGCACTTATCCTCAACCGATTTGCTCGCAACAAACTGCATTCGACGCAGAATCCTTTCCCATTGTTTCCTATTGAAAATTGGCCAGGTCGAACTATGGGATTGGAAGTTATGGCCAAAATACAAAGTTATACGTAAAAATCGCGTTAAAAATGTCACTCATTTTTCGGGCACTTATCCTCAACCGATTTGCTCGCAACAAATTGCATTCGACGCAGAATCCTTTCCCATTGTTTCCTATTGAAAATTGGCCAGGTCAAACTATGGGATTGGAAGTTATGGCCAAAATACAAATTTATACGTAAAAATCGCGTAAAAAATGTCACTCATTTTTCGGGTACTTATCCTCAACCGATGGTTATGGCCAAAATACAAAGTTATACGTAAAAATCGCGTTAAAAATGTCACTCATTTTTCGGGCACTTATCCTCAACCGATTTGCTCGCAACAAAGTGCATTCGACGCAAAATCCTTTCCCATTGCTTCCTATTGAAAATTGGCCAGGTCGGACTATGGGATCGGAAGTTATGGCCAAACCACCTTTTTTAATATAAAAATCATAAAAAAATGTCACCTATTTTTCGGACACCTAGGGAGTGAGTGCTAGTAATGGACCCCTTAACGACTAAAATTTACTTCAGTTGCTCCGCTAGACCGAGCCTTTTGACAAATTGTAGTTCTGCTACACCAGATGACAAGCAACAGGTACCAGCATCTTGTTTCGTACATAAAACTAGCCAAAACATTCATTTTTACTAATAAAGAAAGCATTTTAAAATAATGTAGCTAGCGGGCCTATTATGGCCACCCCCGGGTCCATAATACGCAACGTCGGGTTTGTTTACATACGTATAATGGTCCCCCATTTGATTTATATGTTCCATTCCCACATGTTCCTGATGCCTATTATGGACCCCCCTTTGTGTGCTAGTAACGGACCCTTTGGCGTATGTGCATTTACAGATTAGTTAATTTAACTAAATTCCTACTGTTCGCCGCAACAGCCCCTCGTATTGAACAGCTCTAATGGTGATCGACGTGAGCCTCCATCCGTGGGCATGAGATCGCTTGACGGCGATAATGTGTCAAACTAAATGATTGGCAAAACGGAGGATCAACAACAAGACGGTGATAATTAAAAGTGAATCTAATTGAATTAGAAATCGTTGTAGCTTAAAATTATTATTATTATTTCAAGTAAAGTGAATTGAATCCTATATTAAACCTAGATTAAAACTTAAGAACTACTTACAGATTAAAATTTGAGCTAACAATCTACATTTGTTGTGAATAGTAAAAGTATAGTACGGAGACTGAAATGTAAGTAAAACCGAATTTGTAAACCAACCTATCCTAAAATAAATGCTCTTTTTAGCTTTAAGCTGATTACACCTAAATTTTGGGTCGTTGATCATAGCTGGAAGAACTCCAACCGATACTATCACAACATTTTCTTAAAGATTTCAACCGGAACATGAGGAATTCGTTGTCGAATGTGCGCCAAACCCGGTCGCAGACGAGGGCTCAGCAGGCGAATGCGAACCTCGCACCGGGTAACGACGACGAAAAGGCATCGAGTGAGGTTTCGGATGATTCTTTCGTCCCATCAATCGTAGATCGAAACGGAGGTGAGTTGTTCGATTGTGCTGGTTGCGATCGGCCGAATAACTCTGAGCTGTATATGGTTCAGTGTGATAACTGTGATCATTGGTACCATTTGACCTGTGCCGGTGTGAAAGCGGCTACGGTGCGCTCGAATAACTTCGTTTGTGCGGTGTGTACGTTAGCTAAATCTCGTCGAGCGCGTAGTCAGGCAAGCGGTATTTCGAGCACGTCGAGTGCCCGTCAGTCGAAAGTGGAACGTGAGCTACAACGTCTGGAAGAGGAACAGAAGTTGCTCGAGGATTTGACCCGTGAGCAGATTGAGAAGGAACGTGCTTTGAACGAGAGGGAACTTCGGGAAAAGCTAGAGCGAGGAAAGCAGTTTATCGCTCGCAAACATGAGCTGCTGAGCCGCCAGGATGAAGAAGGAACCAGTGTGCGTAGTTTGACGAGCAGTCAGAGGAGCGCAAAGCGGACCGAAGAGTGGGTAAGACGGACTGAAGCGGCTGCCCAGGCCATCGTGGAAGTACCTGAGTCTGCTTCTGCATCTATAAGCATCGATCAACCACTTGAAGCAAGTCTGCAAAATCCGCAGGCAGTGCATCCTTCTTCGACACCTCTGAAGACAGCGGCATCTGCGGTTCTACCATCCATCGGAGAAGATAGGGTTGGTGCGGGATCAGAGGTGAAGTCGATCCCGAGGACTGTGGCCAGCATCACTATCGATGAGGAATCCGAGCTTTCAGCTGATGGCGCCATCGGTGGAGAGGTGATTCAGCAGGATCAGGATAAGAACCTGGTGGGCTTGCCCCTAGTTGATCTGCAGCCGTTGACAGATATGCTGAATGTCGGTGAGGTTGTGCCAACCGGTGCAATTAGTAAAACGAGTCGAATTGGAACCCATTGCTACAAGCGGTGGAGCATCGAAACCGGTGAGCTCCGGAAACAAAATGCGCTACAATTGCAACGGCAAACGGAAGCGGAACACCGAGTTATTCGAGAGCTAGTGGAAAAGCATCGGGTGGACATCGACATAAGACGGAAACGTGAACTTGACCTGGTTAGTCGGATTAAAAATCTACAGTGGCAGCACGCTGAGGAGCTGAAACAAGCACGTGATTCGGCTCAGTGCTCAGCTTGCAAGGCAAGGCCATGGACGATTAGAACTGGAGGCCCAAGTGAAATCCCTGGAGAAGCTACTCGTCGAGGAGCATGAGCGAAGACGCACTTCGGAAGCAGATTTGCGGAATCGGCTGTCACTACGGAATAGGGAATGCGAGGCGCTGCAACTTCAGCTAGCAGAACTGGAGACTGAAATTCAGTGTCTG
Organism: Armigeres subalbatus; assembly: GCF_024139115.2. NCBI lineage: Eukaryota > Metazoa > Arthropoda > Insecta > Diptera > Culicidae > Armigeres > Armigeres subalbatus. The sequence continues at coordinate 147,781,287 of NC_085141.1, forward strand.
CGGGGCACCGCACAGCAGCTGCAATCCCAGTTAGAAGCAGCTCAGCAACGCGAGTACGAATCGGATCGCCAACGAAATGAAGCGGTCACAGAGTATTGGAACCTGCACGACGAAGTGCAACAGTTCGTCAGGCGTAATCAGGATCGGCCAGCGGATGAAGGTTCTCCTCCATTACCACCTCCGCCAGAGTCTTGGTTTGAAGCGGAAAATGCAAATAACGTTGAATATTCCAATCGCGTCGAGTCAGATCCTTGTTTTCCTCCTCCTCCAATTTCGGTAGATCCTGGTTTGGTTAGTGGTCAGCGGAATTACGTAGCACAAGCCGGAATATTGGGGGGTGGAATGACTGGTCCCAATTCCTCTGCAAGTATCCATCCACATATCCAACTACAGCCTCAAATATCGTCCTTTTTGAGCGGTTCTTTGGGTCCGACGCCACAACAGATCGCTGCTAGACAGGTGGTAACCAGGGAGCTCCCCACATTCTCCGGAGATCCGATCGATTGGCCCCTATTTATTAGCAGCTATCAGCATTCTACACAGGCTTGCGGGTACACCGACTCCGAAAACCTTTTGCGCTTGCAACGTAGCTTGAAAGGTAGCGCAAAGGATTCAGTCAGCAGTTTCTTGCTCCACCCGTCGACAGTACCACAAGTAATGTCTACACTGCAACAACTGTACGGTCGCCCGGAACAGATTGTGAACAACATGATCGCCAAGGTTCGGGCAACACCCCCTCCGAAACCCGACCGATTGGATACACTGGTTAGTTTTGGACTGATAGTTCAAAATCTCTGCGGTCACCTGAAAGCGGTCGGCTTAGAGAAACATCTGGCGAATCCTATACTTCTGCAAGAGCTCGTTGACAAGCTACCGGCGACGGTGAAGTTCAGCTGGGCCCTCTACCAGGAGCAAGTACAAGATGTGGATTTGAACGTGTTCAGCAGCTACATGGCGAGGATATCTTCGGCAGCAAGTGGCGTAACTCAGCTGTCCAATATTCCACAGAAATCTGGAAAAGATGAGAAAGGTCGCTTGAAGGAGAGATCGTTCGTAAACACGCACGTTTCCACGGATAAAGCGAAAGTGAGTCGCCAAGAAAATGCAGAAAAGGCGGGAGTCAGAGGTGGAAAGCCGAGAGAAAAGGATGCCGCACCGAGTAACACGAAGTCGTGCTCCGTTTGCAACGTCGACAGTCATCAAATCGACAATTGCTCGTCGTTCAAAGGACTCGATCTGGACGGCAGATGGAAAGCGGTAAAAGCAAACAAATTGTGCGCTCGTTGTCTCACTTCGCATGCGCGATGGCCGTGTAAGGGAGAAGTGTGCGGAATCAACGACTGCCCAAAACGACATCATCGACTACTTCACTTCGAGCCACCAATGTCATCGAAAACTACCAGTGCGGTGGTTACAGTTCATCGGCAGCTGTCGTCGTCTACGCTTTTTCGGATCCTCCCAGTAACCCTATTTGGGAAACAGGGACAGTTCAACACATTCGCATTCCTCGACGACGGGTCATCAGTAACACTCGTAGAGCGGTCCATTGCCGACGCACTCGGTGCAAGCGGAGAAGTGAAGAACTTGAACATCGAATGGACCGGAGGCATAAACAAGACGATTGCTGGAACAGAAGTCGTCACGATGGAGATTTCCGAGGCCGGTGGAAATAGGCGGTACAGGTTGTCCGAAGTCTACACCGTCGACAATCTCGGACTACCACAACAGACCACCGATTACGCAGAGCTCGCTAACCGATACGCGCATCTCAACAAGCTGCCGGTGAAGAGCTTCCGATGTGCTGTACCAGGAATCCTAATCGGTCAAAGCAATGTTCACCTACTCGCTACTCTAAGGCTGCGGGAAGGTGAATTGAACGAACCGATCGCAACGAAGACCAGGATCGGATGGGCAGTTTGTGGCAATGTGCGGAAACCACAAGCCAATACGGTGTACAAGCAGCTACACATACATGCTGAACCATCTGTAGTAGACCTCCACGAGTACGTCCGGCGCTTCTTCGACATCGAGAGCATGGGTGTAGCGGTGGTACCAGCCGTGAGAGGTGTTGAAGAACAACGTGCGAACAATATCTTGGAAACGACCACACGACGGTTGAACGACAAGAAGTACGAGACAGGTCTGCTCTGGAAGCACGATTACGTGGAGTTTCCAGATAGCCGGCCGATGGCAGAACGACGCTTCAAGTATCTCGAAAATCGTTTAGCCAAGAACCCACAGCTTTACGAAAGTGTGCGTCAACAAATGGCGGAATTCAAAGACAAAGGCTACATTCACGAAGCGACAGTGGAAGAAATGGAGGAGTTTGATCTGCGGCGTACATGGTTCCTGCCGATTGGAGTCGTCGTAAACGAGAAAAAACTGGAAAGGTTCGAGTTATCTGGGATGCAGCGGCGAAAGTAGAGGGCATCTCGTTGAATTCAATGCTGCTCAAAGGACCGGATCTTCTGACACCGTTACTGTCTGTGATGTTTCCGTATCGGGAGCGTCAAATCGCAGTGTCCGCAGATATTAAGGAGATGTTCCTACAAATCTCAATTCGGAAAGAGGACCGCAGTGCTCTACTGTTTCAGTACCGAGATTCCCCAGACCTACCGATGAGTACCATGGTATCGGATGTCGCAATATTCGGAGCAGCCTGCTCCCTGCGCACTCGCAGTTCATCAAGAACCTAAACGCTACAGAGCAGGAAGCAGAGTTTCCACGAGGTGCGGCCGCAGTGAAGAAGCGGCATTACGTGGACGATTACGTAAACAGTCACGATACAGCGGAAGAAGCGATCGAGGTGGCGAAGGAAGTGATCGAGGTGCACAAGCGAGCGGGATTCCATATCCGTAATTGGATGTCAAGTGATCGAAGCGTAGTCGAGAAGTTGGGTGAAGCGAACCAGAAGCCGTCAAAAGACATGTTATCGGAGAAGGACATCGGACTGGAGCGAGTGTTGGGAATGGCGTGGATACAGAGAGAGGATGTCTTCGTATTTTCACTGCAGTTTGGCGAGAAGGTGCGTATTCTGTTGGCAGACACCAAGATTCCCACGAAACGACAAATGCTCCGACTTGTCATGAGCATCTACGACCCTCTAGGTTTGGTAGCTTCGTTCGTGGTCCACGGGAAAATTATTATCCAAGATGTGTGGCGGACAAAAACAGATTGGGACAGCTTCATTCCTGAGGAAATCGCTAAGCGCTGGACTGAGTGGATAGTGTTGCTGAAGAAGATGGTCGAACTGCGCATTCCACGGTGTTATTTTCCTAGATACAACCCGGAAAGCTTTAAAACCCTGGAGCTACATGTTTTCGTAGACGCGAGCGAGCAGGCGTTTGCAGCGGTGGCATATTTCCGGATAATAGATCAAGGGAAGATCAGAGTAGCACTAGTCTCTTCGAAAACGAAGGTTGCACCGCTTCAAGGACTCTCGATACCTCGGCTAGAATTGATGGCTGCGGTGTTGGGAGCACGCCTACGGAAAACCATCGAGGAAAACCACACGTTGAAAATCCAAAAAACGTTCTTCTGGAGCGATTCGACGACAGTTTGCTCGTGGATCAAGTCGGAAACGCGTCGTTATCGGCAGTTCGTTGCCTTCAGAGTCGACGAAATATTGAGCAACTCGAGCATCGATGAATGGCAGTGGATTTCGACGAAGATCAACGTTGCGGATGAAGCCACCAAATGGGGAAAAGGTCCGTCATGCAATGTGGATAGTCGCTGGTTTCAAGGTCCCGAATTTCTCTACGGCAGCAAAGCAGGTTGGTCAATGATTCCTGAAGAAGATACGGATGAAAGTGACAAAGAGCTGCGGGAGGCATACGTCTTTAACCATCATATTAGACAACCGGTGATAGACACTTCAAGGTTTTCGCGATTTGAGAGGATGCTACGCTCGGTGGCATACGTTCACCATTTTGTGAATATCTTACGTGCTGCGAAAGACAGTAGATCGGCAGACATAGTTGGGGTGACGAGCGTAGAAATACAGATGGCAGAAAGAACGTTGTGGTTGGTTGCGCAGTCCGATGCCTTCCCGGAAGAGGTTGCGATCCTCAAACAGAACTTGGTGCGGAGCAAGAATCATCAGAAGCAAATCGAAACATCTAGCCAGCTGGTACAGCAGTCACCGTTTGCTGATGAATACGGAGTATTGCGGGTAGGCAGTAGAGCAGCAGAAGCACCAATACCCTACGATGCAAAGTACCCTATAATCTTGCCAAGAAACAATCGGATTACTGAGCTGTTGTTGGATTTCTACCATCGGAAATACGGCCATGCTAATGATGAAACCGTGGTCAACGAGGTGCGTCAGAAATTCCACGTGCCACGGCTACGAGTGCAAGTTCGACTGGCAAGGAAACGCTGTATGTGGTGCCGCGTGTACAAGTCAACACCGGTGTATCCGAAAATGGGACCGCTCCCGGCGGAGCGACTGCAACCAGCTGTACGCGCATTTACGTATGTGGGCGTAGACATTTTTGGACCGTATTTAGTGAAAGTCGGAAGGAGTGCGGTGAAACGATGGGTCTGCCTTTTCACCTGCCTTACGGTCAGAGCTATCCACCTTGAAGTTGTTGCCAGTTTATCAACCGATGCGTGCAAGAAGGCGATCAGAAGGTTCATCGCACGCCGAGGTTCTCCACGAGAAATTTTCTCTGACAACGGCACGAATTTTGTGGGAGCGAGTCGGGAGCTTCAGGAGGAGATCGGCAGGATTCACACCGAGCTGGGTAGCACCTTTACCAACGCCCAAACGCAATGGCGGTTCAACCCACCGGCAGCTCCTCACATGGGAGGGTGTTGGGAGAGGATGGTTCGCGCCGTGAAGTCTGCCCTAGGGAGCGTTCCTACTGTGCGGAAGTTGGACGATGAGTCGTTCGCTACGGTTTTAGCTGAGGCGGAAAGTATGGTGAACTCCAGACCACTTACGTTCATCCCGCTGGAAACGTCCGACCATGAGTCACTGACCCCGAATCACTTCTTACTGCTGAGTTCGAATGGCGTGCGGGAACCTGAGAAGTTTCCGATGGATGCAGGAATGGCGTTGAGAAGCAGTTGGAATATGGTGAAACACACGCTAGACAACTTCTGGCGCCGCTGGGTGCTGGAATATCTACCAACTATAATACGTCGGACGAAGTGGTTTCGGGATGTGAAGCCGATCGAGGTAGGTGATCTTGTACTCGTTGTTGACGAAAATGTGAGGAACCGGTGGATACGTGGACGTGTGATCCAGGCTAGTCCTGGGAAAGATGGCGTTCCGCGTCGAGCGGATGTGATGACATCAGGAGGAGTTTTGAAGAGACCTGTTACGAAGTTGGCTGTGCTGGACGTTGCAGGGTCTGGTGACGCTATGCCGGAAGTCAAAGCGACACGGGGGGGATGTTCGCCGCAACAGCCCCTCGTATTGAACAGCTCTAATGGTGATCGACGTGAGCCTCCATCCGTGGGCATGAGATCGCTTGACGGCGATAATGTGTCAAACTAAATGATTGGCAAAACGGAGGATCAACAACAAGACGGTGATAATTAAAAGTGAATCTAATTGAATTAGAAATCGTTGTAGCTTAAAATTATTATTATTATTTCAAGTAAAGTGAATTGAATCCTATATTAAACCTAGATTAAAACTTAAGAACTACTTACAGATTAAAATTTGAGCTTAACAATCTACATTTGTTGTGAATAGTAAAAGTATAGTACGGAGACTGAAATGTAAGTAAAACCGAATTTGTAAACCAACCTATCCTAAAAATAAATGCTCTTTTTTAGCTTTAAGCTGATTACACCTAAATTTTGGGTCGTTGATCATAGCTGGAAGAACTCCAACCGATACTATCACAACACCTACTACACAGGCCATAACAAATGTATGGAACTGCTGTCCCGTTACATGAGGCAACTTTATCCAACGGAAGCTTGCAGAAAATAGTCGATTCCAGCGTTTAATTTGGGATTTTGTTCAGGGTGTCCATTATACGCACGGGGTCCATTACTAGCACTCACTCCCTAACCTTGATCAATTCACACGCAACAATTTGCATTCGACGCAGATTCCTGTCCCATTTTTTTACTATTGAAAATTGGCCAGATCGAAATATGGGATCGGAAGTTATGGCCGAAACACCATTTTTGCCTTTGGTCTACAAAGTAATATGTAAAGTAAAGGCTATATGTTCGCTCCAAAACCAAACTTTTACCTGTAGACCCATAGTGTTAAATACCAAGCGACTCAGCTCGATGAACTGAGATGATGTCTCTGTGTGTGTATGTATGTGTGTGCGCGCACCAAAATTGCGAAAAGTTTAGCTCACTTTTTTGGTACTTATCCTCAACCGATTTACTTGCAACAAATTCCATTCGACGCGGGATCCTGTCGTATTGTTTTCTATTGAAAATTTAGAAGATCGGACAATGGGCACAAAAATTATGGCCAAAATGCTTTATGTTATAAAAAAGCGCGTAAAAAAGTCTAGCTCATTTTTAATGCACTTACCCTCAATCGATTTACTCATTTACTATTCTATTATTTTCTATTGAAAATTGGCCAGCTTGGACCAAGATGAATACACCACTAGGTGTTCCAATCTGCCAAATTCACGATTCAGCCATCTTGGATTTTGGTATGGGAGAGCCAGCCGGTTTGTTTATGTTTTGCACCAAAAATGAATTTTTCACACCCGCCTCCTTCTCGTCCATAAATTGGGCAGGTTGAAACACCTAGCTGTGTATTCATCTTGTCTTGGACTATTACCTTAGAAATTATGGCCAAAATACGTTTTGCCTTTCTTGTGCTACAAAGTTGTACCGAAAGGCTATAATTTCTCTCCGAAAACGAACTATCGGATGCTTCCACACTGATACACTTCCCTCCCTCTTCATACGGGAGTTTGGCAGAAGGACGGTCATGAGATTTATATCATAACAAATATTGCCCTCCGCTCGCTTGATGGGAATGACATTTTCGTTTTTTTTGTGTAGTCAGAGCTTCAGTTTAACAAACATCCAAATGTGATATCCTTAAAATATATGACTGGGTAAAATAAAACAGGGGTATGTACTTCAAATGATTGGAAAAGGAAAAAAATGTCGAAATTCTTATTAGCATATTGTAGATCAAGTTGAAAACCGAACCGAGATCTCGCGTTTTCAACTGGATCTACAATATCTTTGCTTGAAATAATCCGATTTTCATAGAACGGCCAAAAAGTTTTTCTTTTTTACTTTTCACTTTCAAGCAAACACATTTTACGAAGGTCGAGAAAGGCACCATCACCGCTAGGTGGATTAATCTGGGTTTTTCTCTCATCTTTAGTCGCAACGAAAGATAAGCGCCAGATAGTAGCCTAAGAAAAACATACCTCCAGAAAAAAGCTGCTTTGATATTTTTGAAAATTTGACCGCCACGTGGTCGATTCAGACGGTGAATGCTTTGATGGCACGTGCTATTTGTGCTGCGGATATATTTTACACATCTATGAGAGCCTTGGAAACTGATCACAAAAGTTGTCATTTTGTTGCAAGGCACAATATCTACTATCGATACAGTAGAAGCATAAAGATTAGAACGCTTGATGCGCTGTCCGATACAGCTGTTATGATCAATATTTATGATTCAACTAGTGGAAGCACAATTAATCACATACGCAGGATTCTGTTTTCACACGATTTTTTTTGCTCGTATTTTTGATCGTGTGACTTCAATGAGTCGCCTGCTTTGAGCGTGCTTACAGCGGCACACTGGGAGTTAACTTTCTGAAATCAGTATGGCGAAAGGCATCTAAGGCTCGATTTCCAAAATTAAGCACCTTCATCGAAAAAATATTTGGTAGGCGTAGTAGCGGACACCTTCCTACATAACCGGTACCAAATAATTTTTCATGAAAAGATCCTAATTTTTAGAAAACCCGCGATAGATGTCTTTCACCATACAACTTTCTGGTGGTTAAGGCTTTTTGCGCATATACGATAGCGCCTGGATGTGGAAGCGGCGAGTAGAAAATCAGCCACTGCCAATAATGAATCGCCTACTTTGAGCGGCACACTAGGAGCTAACTTTCGAAAATCAATATGGCGAAAGGCATCTAAAGTTTAATATCTCGAAAATAATCATCTTAATCGAAAAAAATATTTGGTAGGCGTAGTAGCAGACATCTTCCTACATAACTGGTACCAAATAGATTTTCGTGAAAAGTCCCTGCTGTTGAGAAAACCTGCGTTAGATGTCTTTCGCCATACAAACTTCCGGTGGTTAACTCATGCAGGCTATTTTTACATATACGTTAACGTCTGGATACGGCAGTGGCGGGTAGGAAACCAAACATATAACTTTTCACGAAAATCAATTTAGTATCAGTTACACACTTAACTCATTTCACCGTATTCGGTAAATTTTACTGAAATCTCAACAGCAGAACTGTTCGGTAATATATTTTACAGATTTTTTAATTTTTCTATTGCTCAACTGTCAAAATCACCGAAAATCAGTTAAATTATTTACCGAACAGTTCTGCTGTTGAGATTTCGGTAAAATTTACCGAATTCGGCGATTTATTTTAAGTGTGTATGTAGGAAGATGTCCGCTACTACGGCTACCAAATATTTTTTCGATTGAGATGATTATTTTCGAGATATCAAACTTTAGAAGCTTTTCCCAATACTGATTTCCGGAAGTTAACTCCTAGTGTGCCGCTGTAAGCACGCTCAAAGCAGACGATTCATTGTGTACTTTTGCATCAACTGTTTAACCAGTAGAAGCATAAGTACTAGAACGCTATAGGGTAAAATACCCAACAGTGGAGGAACTAAGCACGTTCCACCACTATTTGTTGGTTCACACCAAGCCTACACTTCATTTCACTTACCTCAAGGGTGCACATGGAAGTTTATTATTTATATTTTATCCGAAAGGGGTCCTATTGAATCACATACAGTGGTTGGTTTCCTAAGTTGTTTCAAAAGTATAAGATTGCTAATGTCGTTGCTGTTCGCGTGACTAACATGTAGGTTACTTCGACCTGTCAGCCAAAGTACCGGTATTTCAAGTGTCAAACCGATGTTGGTGATGAAACAAAACATGCACTACAACATGATGCATAAATTATGGCCAATTGAAGCTTGTTGAAGCATAATTTGGCAAAATAATTTAATTGACTACAGCGCCACTAGCGTTCTAGTACTTATGCTTCTTTTTTTTTTTTTAATCTATTGTTTATTTGGAAGGCTCATTTGCCGTGAAGACTACTTATGCTTCTATGCTAAGACATGCTAAGACATCTAACGCAGGTTTTCTCAACAGCAGGAACTTTTCACGTAAATCTATTTGGTACCAGTTATGTAGTACGGTGTCCGCTACTACGCCGACCAAATATTTTTTCGATTAAGGTGCTTATTTTCGAGATATTAAACATTAGATGCCTTTCGCCATACTGACTTCCAAAAGTTAACTCCTAGTGTGCCGCTGTAAGCATGCTCAAAGCAGGCGATTCATTAAGTCATTTTGGACCACCATTCGGGCGTTTTGCCCCAGGCATATTTTTTAAACATTTTTTTTAAATGCGTTAGAAAGTCACGAAAACCTTATTGTTTCGAATAGGAGATCATTGTGAAATGTAGCTGGGTTTGTAAATTTTGCACCTATACATTGAAATGGTTGGGTATTTTTGTTTAAAAGGGCGAAAACATCGAAAAAGCTTAATGGGTGCATTTTGGACCGTTCTCCCCTACTTATGCGAAGGCGGACAATCAAAAGCTTTCAATTAATACCTGAGGAAATGCTGGTAGAATACTTGTATATGAATAATAGAATAGAATATTATATAGAATATTATAAGTTGTTTTGAGTATAAGTTGCTTATAGAATACTATAAGTTGAAAAGCAGGCCAAGTTCCAGTTGAAATGTAAAAGAAGAAATGCATAAATACAATACGTTTGTTTCGGTTAACCATGACCACATACCCATTCAAACATTTGCATGCTTGCTTTTACGGGAAAAAAGTCCCAACTATTCAGAAAATGCTACACATGCACATCCGGCTGAACGTGGAGCAAACGAGAGAAAAGGGAATAAATTATGCACATGTTGAGTTACTGCAGGATTGTGATAGTACATTACTGAGAACGAAAAAAAAATCTGTCAATTTTGCAAAGTTTTTGTTACCACTAAATAAGATGTTATTAAAATTATGATCATATGTCGGTGTTGTGAATAGTAGGTATAGCTACAGGGATGGGAAAAAAAAGTTCAAATAATCGATAATGAGCAACTGTTGCACGCGAGCATATGCCCAAATTATCAACTGATAAAAACTCGCCAGAGAGCAAGAATCGTTAGAAAATTGTATCTTGGTTTAAAGCATAAACCGTTACTTTTTAATTTTTTTTTCTTGTACCAAACCACAATAATATGTTATTTGAATTCTAATTTTACATTTCAACCTTGAGGAGGCATCGATTTGTTTGATAAATTTGATAACCTATGTACTAATGTACACTTATATTTACAAGATCAATTTGATAGCCTAATTTATAATCAGTGCCAGTAATATAGCAGCTTGATTGGAGATGGTGCAACGTACTCTGAACTTCTCTTTACACTCACCAAAGCGTTCATGTAATGTTTTTATCCCTGCCAGAGAGTGGACCTAGGATGTTCTTGCCTTGGGAAGGGTGTTGAGGATCATCCTCAGGAATTTGTTTTGGACCCGTTGAAGTTTGAGGTGATGGGTTTTAGCGCAGCTCTCCCAGACCGGCATGCCGTATTCGTTCACAGGGATGATGATTTGCTTGTAGACAGCAAGCTTATTTGCAGGGACAATGACGACCGACGCGACGGTTTAACAAAGGGTACAGTAGTTTCAACAAAACGTTGCACTTTGTCACCGTCTTGTCAACCTTGTCAACAATTCATTGTAACTTTTAACCCTCAGGCCCGATTTCAACCAGATTTGGAACACACATTCCCTATCCCCAGGGAAAGATAACAAAGGGGTTGAGACAGTCATTACGAAAAGGGAAGGATTTCGGGGGGTTTGTTTAGTTAACGAACTTTTGTAACTTTTGAGACCCTCAACCAATTTCCACCAAATGTGCAACACATATTCTCTGCCATAAGACGGTTATATAATAAATAGATGGGAGAGTCAAAGGAGAAAGGAGGGAGGGACATGTTAATGAAACGAACGTTTTACGTACCTTTTAAATGAATGGGTCCGTTCGAACCAAATTTGGGACACATACTCTCAATCCTAAGGGGAGGATTATAGAGAAGTTGGAGGGTCATTGGGAAAAGCGGTAGAACTTCTGAACCCCTTTACCGATATCCTCAAAATTAGGACATTAATCCTTTATCCTTAGCAGGCGATTATAGATGGAGTTGAACGGAAAACATGAGGTGTAAAGAAGGTTACGTCAGGTGTGAAAAACATAATAAGGCATAATGTACAATAGGCATATCGAACGTTTCCCATTCTTTAGTTAGGTAATTTGAGATTGTGAAATTGCCCGGAAACCTATCCTTTTAATAAAAAAAAAAAACCAAAAATTAATAAACATTTTCCCAGAAATAATATATCCTCGAAAAAAACATTTTCCGCATGTATCATATCCTTGAAAACATTTCTAGACAATTCCTAAATATCCCATCTCTAAAAAATCGCAGATATGTTTCCCCGAAAATGTAATTTTTTCGAACGTGACATTTCCCGAGTATTACGTACGTTTCCCCAAAAATGTCAATTTCTTAAAAATGATATTTCCATGAATGTGACATTTCCCCGAATATTACAATTTCCTGAATATGACATTTCCCTGAAAATAACAATTCCTCGAAAATGACACTTCTTCGAATGTGGCAGTTTCGGTACATTTTTTTCTCGGTGATATCGTTTCCTAGAAGATAACAAGAATTTGTTTGTCGGAATTAATGCTTTTAAAAGTAATATCTACCTTCTTTTAATCATTGGTTGTTCGTTAATATGGGGCATACACTTGTGGTATTCGTACCATGGTACAAAGCGACAAGAAAATAATTTCAAGGCTATCTTTAATGAAGACAATAATTGGTATGGCACTCATTTGAAGATTTTTGTACCATGGTATGAATACCACAAGTAAGTGTCCCCCCCCATATAACCAATCTTTTGATCTTCTCATTAATTGAGGAAGTATCAACAACAAAACACGATAACCCAGTTTGCCAACTGGTTCTAGCGAAATCAAATTGGAAATTCCATTAGCTACTAAATCAAACTGGCAATCCCGGACAAGGCCGGGTATATGCAGCTAGTACAAATATAAATACAAATCAATAACTAACAAGGGGCACGGAATGCTGTGTCTCTTTTTCGCTGCAAAGAAATTAGAAAACAACAAAGCCAGTAAACGTCAAATTTCATGAAGAACGAAAGAGAGAGAGAGAGATTCGTCCGTGGAAATCTTAAATCTTTTCATATATACTTGGCCAAAACTTTTGATTTGTTATGGCCATTTGTACGAACCTTTTGAAAATAGTGACTCGATTCCAGCGAGAATTACTTATAGAAAGTGAGCTGGAAGCAATTTAATCCAACTTCAACTGAAACTCACAAAGTTGCGAATATAATGCATTGCAACCAATGCAACGGTCCTGTTTTATGTTTCAAGGTGATTCTCGTTAGAACTTTTTTCTGAGTTCCAAATGACATCAGATTAAAGAATTTTTACCGAATTCTTAACTTAATATTTCTGTTTCTCAAATAAAAATCTAATTCAATTGATTTTTAGTTTAAAATGGCTTAATATAAGATATTTTTAATTCAACTGATTTTTAGTTTAAAATAATATGAGATATTTCATCTACAAATTATGGCTTCTTGCGTTTCTTGCATTATAAGATTTGTAGAATCGTGAGTGGGGTCCGTGACGTTAGGCATAAGTACGTTAGGCATAAGAACGTTAGGCATAAGACGAATTTCGCGCCAACCCTTCTATGGGGCTGGCAGCACCATCTCAGAATCGAATGAAACTTGGTGGGCATAAAGATATGGTATTTCTAAGCCACTCTGCATACTTAGTTTTTCAAAAATTGTCAAGAGTAACATTTGATGAGGGCCTAATTTTTTTTCATGGATTTTTTATAAATCGATGTAACTCTAAAATGACAAGACCTACAGACAAAGTGTTGTATGGCGGACTGTCGTGAAATTCCCTGAAGTTTTTTGGAAAAATATCCAAAAATGAAAAACCTATTTCTACACTGAAAAAAAAATAGTTTTAAAAATTAAAACTGATATTACAAAAAACCTCATCTTAGAAACCGGTGAAATTTTTTCTGCAGATATATATTTCAATTATCTAACTTTTCTGGGAATAATGTTCCTGTGACATATTTAAGGAAAAAAGTTATTCTAACAAAAACTTTTTCCATGTCCATATTGAGTGAAAATTTATCAGCGTGTTTTATGCCCACATCGCCAATTATAGGTTCAGCAGCCTATCATCAACCAACGACACATTTTGGACGTATAAAAATTTGTTTGGGAAGCAATTTAGCATAATCTAACATAATTGTGGACCAACATTTGAAAAGGGTTTATGTTTTATTTGACTTTTTGTACCGAAGTAACTTAAAAACAATTACAAAAAAATAATTTCTTTGAAAACGGGCAATGTTGCCGAAACGAAAATGAAGTGATATTTAATTGTAATAGTGGAAAAGAAGATGTTGTTTTTCAGCAAAGGCCAACCACTGAATGGTGTAATTTAGAAACCGTTATAAAGCCTGTAGATGATTTTGTATCGTATTTTATTGAAAAAATTGATAAACTTATAACTTATGACATTATTTGCAAACAGCAATACACTCGTACTGTTAGATTTTTCTGAAAATTATTCATTCATTATCCAAAATGCTGCTCAAGGTTGGAATAATTCCCAGGCAATAATACATCCATTCGAGGTTTACTTTAAAATAACCGGTTAATTAGAAAACGTTAGCTTTATTAATCAGAAGTAATGACCCATGACACAAAAGCTGTTCACTTATTTATTTCAAAATTAATTGACTTTTTGAAACAGTCCATCGATTTTACAAAAATTACTTTTGTGTCTGGGTGAGCTGCAGCACATTATAAAAATAAAAGGAACTTTGCAAGTCTGTGTAATTTAAATTCAAAACATGGCTTAGAAGCATAATGGCATTCTCAAACGAATGGCAAAACGAGCAACTCTTGCCAAATATTATGGAAATACTATCAAGACTCCTCGGGAGTTGTACGAATGGGCGAATGGGCACGTTTTCAATCAAACAAAAATATCACTATATTACATTTCTATTATATCACGAATGAGCAATACCGCCATCGGGGGTGGCAATGGGTCTGGGGTGAGAATGGGTCATCGCTCTCACCGCGAGCATGGAGGGCGTAGAGCAAAATCGTTCAAAAAGGTCGCTTATATTTTTGTCTTCTTGTCCTCAGATGCATCCATTCTACAAGCATTCTAAGTAACAGTGACCCATTCTCACCCCCATTTGACCCATTGTCACCCCCGACGACGGTACTCAACAAGAGTTTGATGAACTTTTCAAAAAAGCAAAAACTTTAATTGGCACATAAAAGCTTCATTATTTTATACCAATTGCTCATAATAAAATCCTGGCTAAAAATATTCCAACTCAGATGAAGACCCAAAAGTCTTTGAATTGTTCGACTATGTTTACAAATTAATGAGTATTCAAGTAGAAATAAGAATTAAATGTAGTAACAAATCAAATTGAAGAAAAAATTTAAAAAATGCAGAAAATTTATTATTCTTTAAATGTGCGTTTACCGGAAATCCCCCTAATGAAATTACCTACCGTTTGGAATCAAAATGTTTATCTGATAAAAAAAATCGACCTTTAATTTTTTTTTGCTAAACCAATTTTAATCTTTACATTCATTAATTTATTTTCTCGGTGAACGAAACGCTCTTTTATGTTTCAGACTTCATAGTTCAGACAAATTTACAATAGTCCATCAAACATCACAATTTTGTAAATCTGGTCATTTGTGTGTAACATTGATATAAGCAATCTAGGAAAATATACGCCCTTTTCAAATGTTGGTCCACATTAATGTTAGATTATGCTAAATTGCTTCCTACACAATTTTTTATACATCCAAAATGTGTCGTTGGTTGATGATAGGCAGCTGAACCTATAATTGGCGCTGTAGACATAAAACACGCTGATAAATTTTCACTCAATATGGACATGAAAAAAGTTTTTGTTAGAAAAACTTTTTTTCCTTAAATATGTCACAGGAACATTATTCCCAGAAAAGTTAGATAATTAAAATACCTATCTGCAGAAAAAATTTCATCGATTTCTGAGATGAGGTTTTTTTGTAATATCGATTTTAATTTTGAAAACTAATTTTTTTCAGTGTAGAAATCAGTATTTTATTTTTTGGATATTTTTCCAAAAAACTTCAGGGAATTTCACGACAGTCCGCCATACAACACTTTTTTGTAGGTCTTGTCATTTTAGAGTTACATCGATTTATAAAAAATCCATGAAAAAAAATTAGGCCCTCATCAAATGTTACTCTTGACAATTTTTGAAAAACTAAGTATGCAGAGTGGCTTAGAAATACCATATCTTTATACCCACCAAGTTTCATTCGATTCTGAGATGGTGCTGCCAACCGCTGGTCGAGTTGGCGCGAAATTCGTCATAAGTACGATAGGCATAACGGAGATTAAATTAATAAATATTGTCGATTGATTCAACAATGTCTATTGCTGATTCAATTATATTTACACCCTTTGAAACAATCTTTTTCTGCTTCCATGGCTCTACATTCCTGGAAATGGAACAGGAAACTTGGCCTATTTTTTAGCTTAGTAGTCCATTAGCGTTACCTCAGTTATTAATTGAAAGCTTTGCTATGCCCGCCATTGCATGAGTATGTAGCTTGTGTGGCATGTACCATGGAAAACTATGCCCAGGGAGTTGAGAATGTTTCCCACCCGAAAACATCCTAGACAGGATCACAAAACAAGGACTAGGGTTACCGCTCCTTGAATTCATACTAGGTACCCAAGCGTCAAGCGTCAAAAATGTTGATGTGGGGCACCATTTTTTGACGTAGGATTACGTCTTTCCGGAACATTGGGGGGTCATTCTGCAGTTTCAAATTTGAGACCGTCACGAAAAGTGGTCAGGAAGTATGGGCTAATAACTCAGCCGTCTTTCAACCGATTTTAAAGATTTTGGTGTTAATCGATCGACGAACTCTTTAAGATTTTGCTCAGCTATCGAAAAATGCATTCAAAGTGCTGAACTATTGAAAATTGAATTTTACTAGGCACTGAAAATCGGTAAACCAACCAATCGCGATGTGCATCGCAAGCACAGACATCAAAATCGTGCAACCTACGGGCTCGACTCCAATCCTCAGTTCGACTAAATTTTCTCGGAGAGCGGGCACAACGATGACGCCCGTAGGAGCAGTCTCAGCAGAAAGTGGAACATCGAGATGCCATCGCTAAAAGCAACAATCTTCGGACTATCGTTTAGTTACTGTTAGTGGCGCATTTTGGAAAGAAAACCGGTTCTTCTCAGGACCAAAATTTTATTAGAAGATAGAGTTGATTGCAAAAATGGCAGCGATTACGGTCCCCGCATACCAGTGGCGTCACTGAAAATGTTTTCTTAATAGTGACTATTTAGCAGAAAAGTGAAATTTTTACGCAAGATACGGACTATCGTTTGTTTGCTATGATTGATTAGAAAGGCGCATTGTGGATCAAAATCAATTCTTGGCAAATGTACTATTGAGAGGTAGAGCCAAAATATTTTCTTCAAAGTGCACATCATAACCGCTTGGCGACGGTAGAAAGTTGGAATCTGCTATCTATTAAAAGTGCAGGAATTAAACAATGATGACGTCTCACATCATTGAGTTGCGTCAAATCAGATTTTCCCAAGATTCTGATTTCGGCGTACTTGCTGTTTATTATTGGAAAGGCGCGTCATTGGAAACAAAATCATCTTTTTACACGTTAGAAGGTTGAACCGAGACAAAAATCTGCAAAAAATGCAAATCATAATCGCTTGGTGACGGGCAAAGTTCTTTGGCTGTAGCAGCCGATGCGCTCCTTACATGGAGACGTTCCAAAACAATGTATTAGGATGGATGACTTCTATCGTGTTCCAGCGGCAAATTCTAAATTGGCTGACAGTGGCATCAGTAGTGGAAATTCATTACAAAATTTTGATTTCCGGCGTGCACGGTACGAAAATTCCTCTCCTCTTTGAGTGACACTGTGGCCCTGAAAAGGGCCGTTTTAAGTGAAGCTACTTCCTCGTTCATTCATTAGGAGCTGACTTACTTGGTGACGACTTTGGAACCCTCCGAAACGGCGGGCTTGGCCAGCTCGACACGCACGAAGATACTCGACGCCTTCGATGAGACGCCCTTCTTCTCAGCCTTTTCACCGTCGGTGATTTCTGGTCGGCGCTGCGATGTAATTGTCCTGCCGAATTTCCGAGAAGTAGTAGTAGTAGTTTATTACTACTGATGAGACGCCCTTGATGATGTTTCTTCTCAGCCTTTTCACCGCCGGTGATTTCTGGTCGGCGCTGCGATGTAATTGTCCTGCCGATTTTCCGAGTAATAAATTGTCCTGCCGATTTTCCGAGAAAATCAGACTTCGGCTGGTCAGAATACGTTTGCATGGACTTCGAGGCCCCGCCCTTTGAGCGCCGTATCATTGGCATCGGCTTGCTTGCTCCGCCTTTCTTTCGTTCGATGCCAATGCATTCGTACATAACAAGGGCCTCTTCTTCTCCTTCTTCTTCTTCTTCTTTTACAAATCAAATTGCAAATTATGATCGCTTGGCATCGGCTTGTTTGCTCCGCCTTTCGTTCGTTCGATGCCAGTGCTTTCGAACATAACCAGCGACTCTCTTCTTCTTCTTCTTTTACTTCTTAAAAGTGCAAATTACAATCGCTTGGCGTCGGCAGCAGCGCAAGCGCTCTTCGGAGGGAGATGCTGCGAAAATTGATTCGCATGATGGCGTATGTCGCGTTTTAGCGGTAACTTATCGAGCGGCTGACATTGGGGTCGGTAGCAATGAAATGAAATTTTTCTAGATTCTGCTTCGGTTTTGTTGCTGCTTGTGATTGGGAAGGTGCATTACTGAAAACAAATGGGTTCTTTTCAGAATCATAATTTCACACGAGAGAAGATTGAGCCGAGACAAATGTTTTTCAAAGTACAAATCATAAGCTTTATTGCTGCTTGTGATTGGATAGGCGTATTGTGGAAAACAAATTGGTTCTTATAATAACTATCATATTACATGGGAGTATTTTGAGCTGAGACGAATTTTCTGCAAAGTGCAATTCATAATTGCTTGAGAGCAACAGAACAACGCCGTATTTAAATAAATATGAAAATTGCTAACATTTGAGTAAATTTTCAATCGAATATCATCTCTAATCCCAGCACCTACTAAACAGGGGTATTCTTGAAATAAACATTTTCTCACCAGGTTCAACTTGGCATTCAATATGCATGCATTCTCTAGCACAGACATCACTTTTCAATAGCTAACGTGATGCAATTTTCATATTTTTTTCGATATACAGTTAGTGTCTCGTATCACATCGGTGAAGTGAGAAACATTAGTTGAGCTTAGAAGAAGTTTATTCGATACTAGTGAATATAGTGCGATGTCACAATACTTGGCAGCGAAGTATAAACGCAATTCCAGGAAGCGTGAAAGAGATCAACAATCGGACGCACCCTCAAAGCTTCCAAGGACGGACGCTGAACGGGCACGGAGTTATCGGGCCAAGTTGAAAGCGGCCAAGGGTAGTACGTCGTCGGCTACCGGTTGGGACGCTGGCGAAGGGCCCTCAACTCGAGGTAGGAAGTTATTATTAGCAGCAAATGTGTAAATACATATCAATAATGTGAACTAATCTTCAAATTCTATGATGACAGTATAGAAATTTTGCATTTTATCATTTTATATAGCAGATTTATCTATAAATGTGAAATTATCAACGAATATTTTCTATTACCTATTTTCTATTACGAATACCTCTATTTCTCTTTGCTTGTCGTCGAATGTATTACATTGTTATTACACATTATTTATATATTATTTTCAATAAATGTAGCATTGACAACATGGTAAGTACTTTTAACGGCTGAAGTTCTTCGAAATATATACTGCAAATGTTTACTTATTAGCTTATTTAGCCTGAATTGTTTGTTGGGTTTTTATAAATCGCTAAACGATAAATGGAACAATATAATTCCAATCCCAAAAGCCCAAAAGTTCTTAGATATTCAATTTGTTAATATAGTTCCGAATTCATTCACTTGGTAGGTTACATTAGCCTGCCAGTAGAGTTGAAATCACACAATCGGTAAGATTTGGTCCTTTGATTTGGTGTTGAATTAAATTTGCAAATCGATTGTGTTTGAATTTTGCATTCATGTATTAATGGATAAGATTTGAACCGAATTTCTATTTTGTCTTGAGTTTGAATTTCGATATATTTTTCGGACATATTATTTAATTGTTCTGAATTAAATTTGGATTAATTTGGAAAAATTTGGATTAAATTTGAATTAAATAGTTGGAGCTTCTCAAATATTATTTTTATTTAATGAATTATTGGGTCGTATTAAATCTACGGTGTCTTTTACTTGTTTATTATTTGATTCAATTGAATTTTGAATTTAATATTTGGAACAATAACATATTAGATTCCAGCGAATCGCAAAATTTTAACAAATAGATTTTTATGACATAAAGTTAAGATTTACTTAAACTTTTGGATAGTGTGTTTTGTACAAATATATCCTAAACACATGCTACTTGAATTTTATATTACTATGCTATTGTTGTTTATAGTACGCTTGACAATAATTTTTCATTTCATCTTTTATGTTTTTAAATGTCTTATTGTACTTGGTACAGTCATTTTAAATGCGAATGCATCTGTCAATTATGTATATCTGTCTGTCAATAAGGATTAATCTTCCCGTGTTACAATTTCTTCGAGTAGAATTCAACTTAATCCGTGCTGATACGGTCGTAAACCCTGATCATGAAGATTCCGACGCCGGTGAAAATGTTGTGATGCAGTCCGCAAGAGCAGATGTCGATGATGAGCGTGGTGACTTTGAAGAAAACGTGTCTGCTGTCGATGATGATGGCGAACATATTTCTTCGCTTTTAACACAAGACAAACCCAATTTCGATCGGGCTGATCAGGAGTTCCAGAAACGTTTCGTGGAAAACGATTTCGGTTGCGCTTGTGATGTGTGTGCTAGAATCTGGTTCAGGAATGATTTGAAACCAATCTCCGACTCAAATGCTGCCGTGTTACTGGCGACAAATTATTTCGAAACGGTGGAAGGATTTTTGGCGTGTGCTACATGTCGAACAAGCCTGAACCGCGGATCAATTCCACATTGTCGCAATCGAATGGCTTTACATATCCCAAGTTTCCGTCCAATTTGCCTCCGCTAGACCCTCTCACCACAAGACTGGTGTCTCCCAGGATCAATTTCATGCAGTTTCGTCGTTTGCGGCATACTGCAGGTTTGTGGAAAAGTTATTTTAACTTAAAATGTATTACATCAAATAAATATATGATTTTCCTAACCTATTTTTCTTAACGGGCCACCAGTAGGTTGGCCATAATCGGCCAAATTATCCACATTCCAGTCCAAGTGGCCCCGATGGTAGGCGAACTTCCCGCCACCTGGATGACGACTATGCTATCAACGTGTGCATCAAGAAGCACTTCATACACAAATCAAGTTACTTGTCCGGCTACGTGAAGAAAGGTACCGTTAAAGCATGGCTGAACTATCTGGTTACTACACCGCTCTACAGGCGGAATGGAATTGTTTTCAATGAAGAAAACTTGGCTGCGATCGGACAAACAGAGCAGACGGATATTTCGGAGGAACGTAGGGCAGTAGACCTTGAAGTCGTCGACGAGATGAACGAGGTAGAAATGATGATTGGACAACAACATACGCTCATGTGGAATGAAGACAAGTGTCTGGAACTTGCACCGGCACAAAATCAGAAACCGCTTTCCATTATCTACGATGAGTTTGCTGAGGAGCTGTCTTTCCCCGATATTTATCTTGGTCATCCGAGATGCTTCAACCGTGAAGTCCATGTGACAGCGTTCATGATGGCTACTAGCGAGGTGCGACGTCGGGATCGGCGGGGCGCGAGACCGGAGCATATTTTGTATATGGCCATGAAAATCATGCGGCTGCGGGTATCGGAAGGATTGAACAATACCTTTAAATGCATGGGCACGGCCAACATAACAAGGGCGCAGTTGCAAGAATTTTTGGAAAGCTGTATTGAGCGTAACCTCTCTTTTCTGAAATCTATTCCGAACTCCGTTCAATATTGGCAGCAAAGAAAACGGGATGTTTTCGCCATGATCCGGCAGCTGGGGAAACCCACGATGTTTTTGACGATGAGTGCAAATGAAATTAGATGGCCTCACCTACTAAGCATTCTGCGGAAGCTTTCTGGTGGATCTAACATTGCGGAAATGGACGATATTGTGCAACAGTTGTCTGCACTCCAGCGTGCTACACTTGTCAGCGAAGATCCTGTCACGTGCTGTGCATATTTTCACAAGTTGGTAAACATCTTTCTGCGCCTTCTGTCATCGACCAGGTTGAGCCCGTTCGGCAAATACCACGTTGTAGATTATTTTAAGAGGATCGAGTTCCAGCATCGTGGCAGCCCGCATGCACATATTCTGCTCTGGCTGGCGAACGATCCCCGTGAGGATGTTTCCGAAAGAATGCCCGCTACTGTTGAGTTGATCGATTTTCTGTGCTCCATCAGATCGGAAGATCTGCCTGAGACCTATGGCAATCAGGTGGGTTTAAATTTCGCATAGTTTCTAGCAAGTAATCACTCACAATGTCAAACCCTTTTAGGTTCATAAACACACGTTTACGTGTTTCAAGCGAAACGATAAACGTTGCCGGTTTAATATTCCGTACTGGCCAATGGATCAAACCAGAATTCTGATCCCCATTACAGCCGGGGATGGCCGACTTCAACAGCTAAACAGAAAGGCAGCAAAAATGCGGGAAGCTCTTGAAACGAAGGTCTACGATAGCCTTGACGCGTTTCTCGTTGATAGCAGTTGCACGTACGATTACTACTTGGACGTGATTCGCTCTTCCATTCGCCGACCAACAGTTCTGCTGAAACGTTCCATGACGCAGCTTTGGACCAATCCATTCAATCCTTGGATCGCTGAGAAGCTCAAATCCAATATGGATTTGCAGTTTGTGCTGGAGGAGTTTTCATGTGCTGCTTATGTTGTGGAATACGTAAACAAGACCAACAGAGGCATAAGTAGTTTACATCGTGACCTCATAAAGCTCCAGGAAGAGCATCCAGACCAGGACTACAATGGATTGTTGAAGAAGGTCAGCATAAAAATGTTAAATTCCGTGGAAATGTCTGCCCAGGAGGCTGCTTGGTATTTGCTTCGGCAACCGATGTCAGAAGCCAGCCGCAAGGTACCATTCATCAAATGATATAGTTTTCACAATTTAGAATTCAATTTCGTTTTAGGTTGAGTTTATTGCGACAATGTGGCCACAAGAGCGAATAAAATCCAAGAAGCGGAACAAACAGATGGACGAAGAGGATCTCGACGACAATTCCACCGATGTGTGGACGCTAAACATCATCCAACGGTATGAACTGCGCCGAGGAATGGATGATATCTGCTTGGCGGATTTCGCAGCATATTATTCGGAAGAAAGATCCACGAAGCATTCATATAGACTCCGTTTAGTTCCCCGTGTATTGCGTTGGTGCTCATACAGTATGGCGGAAATGGTCGACTATAAGCGTGAGATGGTTCTCCTCTTCCTACCGTTCAGGAATGAAGTCTGCGATGTACTTGATCGGAACAAGTTCCTGAAGTTGTATGAAGACAACGAGGCCGCCATTTTGGCAAAGCACAAGGAGTATGACTGCGAAATGAACTTGGATCAGGTTGTGGAGGAATACATCCGCATATGCAGCGAAGACGACGAGCAGCAGGTGATTGCCGACCAGAAGCGCGATGAGTTCGTCCGCACGATCGTCATGGAGCCGAATGATGACGATATTCACAACTTGCCAACAGGACCCTTGGCAGCTGTCGTCAAACAGCGATCAAATGTCTTGTCAAAGCAAGAATATTGTGAAATGGTGCGTGCCACGAATGCAGAGCAGCGGGATTTGATTGTGCAAGTAATCCACAGCTTGCATTCCTCTGAAGAAAACTGCAAACCAGTGCAAATATTCTTCACTGGCCCGGCGGGCTGTGGCAAAACGTTCACTTTGCGCATTCTAATGGAGACAGTGAACCGGTACAGCCAAGCTCATAATAAGCAGCACAACGCTTATGTAGCATGCGCATCCACTGGAAAAGCAGCGGTTGCAATAGGTGGAACAACAGTGCATTCCGCATTCCGGATTTGCATGTCGCGTAGGCAAAGCTCAAAGCTGAGTTTCGAGGCATTACAACTGTACCGGAACGCCTTCGCCAACGTGAAGCTCATCATTATCGACGAAACAAGCATGCTGGGTGCTGATGTCCTCAACACAGTACATGTCCGGCTTCAAGAAATCACGGGGAACTACGACGATCCATTCGGTGGAATGCCGATCGTATTTTGCGGCGATCTTCGTCAATTGCCACCGGTCAATGCGCGGGCGGTGTTTAAACCGAGCATAAACTCCATGCATGGCGCCGTTTTATGGCAATCTCTCGACTTCTACCCATTGGTTCAAGTTATGCGACAAACCAACGAGCAGTTCTCCGGCATTCTCACAAAATTGGCAACGGTGAGCGGATGTCGTCTGAGGAAATCGAGCTTATTGAAAGCAGGTTCCGTACGGAGGAGTGGTGTCGGCAGCATGTCCCTCGAGGGATCCGGTTATTCCATCGGAACGCTGATGTCGAACGGTATAACTCTGTGGCGTTGATGGATCGAGAGGCTGTCGAATGTACTGCAGATGACCTATACTCTGGTTATAAGGACAATTCCCAGCTGGCCAGTGCTCGCACAAAGGTGCATAAGATGAGTGTAGTAGAGACTGGTGGCTTACCGTATCTGTTGCGTCTTGTTCTTGGTACACCTTATATGCTGACCACCAACGTGGATGTCGAAGATGGCATCGTGAACGGAGCGATCGGAGAGCTCATGCATGTTGAGTACAACGAAGGAAACTCGCAGCAACAGGCAATCACGAGGCTTTGGATGGCATTCGAAAATGAGTCCATTGGGAAGATGTTGAGAGTGAAGGCCAGACCGCTGGTGTATTCGAGACCTGGGGTGCTACAAACAGGCTGGACTCCAATCGTCAAACGATCGGCGAACGTAACCCTTAACGGTGGTGTTAAGTGCAAAAGAGTTCAGTTTCCCGTTGTAAGTGCGTGTGCCCTCACAGTCCATAAGTCCCAGGGAGGCACATTCTCGGAAGTCGTATATAATTACGATAAGGGTCAGGAACAGCAGCTAGTTTACGTTGGTCTTTCCAGGGTTACATCAATCGACGGATTGTATCTGACGAATGCCAGTAACTCATTCCGGTTCCACCACGGAAAGGGTTCTATGACCCCTAGAATGAACGACCTTCGGACGGAACTTGAACGTTTGAGTAACCATCGTATGCGCACCATTACAGACGATATCATGGAAGCTATAACCGCAAACAAGTTGGCTTGTACGTTGATGAGCATCAATGTACAAAGTTTGAATGCACACTCGTCGGACATTGCAACAGATCGGGTGCTTACCGCCGTTGATTTGCTTGCAATGAGCGAAACTTGGCTTGACAACGGCACAACCACAAACATCAATGGATACCTTTGTGTTTGTCAAGAGAAGCGTGACGGAACAAGAGCGGGAGGAGTGGCAATATTTGAACGTGCTGGTTCGTCGACTATGGCCGTTTCTCACGCCATTACGAAGCTCAATGAAAGCTATGACCCAGCATTGAGTGTAGCAGACGAATATGGGGACTGCTGTGCTGCAGAGGTTTCAATCATGGAAACCCGCACGTTACTGTTTGCGGTATATATTTCACCAGGTATAATCAAATAGTAGTTGTGTTTGTATTTAAGTGTGTTGCATTAAATTTTGAATATTTACTAGGTACCACCCTGAAGCAAAAGAAATATTTCTTAGTGCGCAACCTCATAAAGTACACCCATGTTGCCATGCCCGTGGTAGTGTCGGGAGACTTTAATATTGATGTGACGAAAGAGGAGAACAGAGATTTCATCTGGTTCATGAAGCAGTTTCTCTATCTGGATTGTGCTTCGGATCCAACTATAGCGACTACTCTGGGTGGCACATGTCTCGATCTAACGTTCACCCGGAACGTAAGTGTGGAATGCAGAAGATACTGCACGTACTTCTCCTACCACCGGCCTATTTTGTCGATTCTTGCGGTGTCCCGAGGTAAAACTAATGATTTAGAATTAAACATAGTTCTCTTCATCAGTTATGTTATTTTATTCTAGAACCGATGCCATCCCAGTGAAGTGAATTAACGTCACTGATCGTCGTTGGTCCGCTAGTTCATCTGCCAAAACGTTCGATTCCAACCAGAATGACCAATCATTGACATCAGCCGGACAGTCCGTAGCAAAAATAGATAATTGATCCTGAAAATGAAACTTGAGTATTTGGTAATTAAATTTATATTTAGATCATAATGTATTTAATATGAAACATTCTTTCCGTTTTGTTCTTTTCTTTGTTTTCTACAGATTCAGCCCAACAGTGGATTGATGCATCCTTTAACATTCATCGGGACCACGGCGTACATCACTTCAAAAGGCTTCAAGCCAACATAAACAAACGGCCCTTTTCAGGGCCACCAAATATTCATGGAGGAAGATGTTGTTGAGGCTGTTGTTTACCGATCTTCTGTTTCTTTAATACTCTGCTTATAGTTATAAACCGAAATGAGTTTATAGTAACAATCGGGTTTTCGCCCATTTATTTCCAGGATATGCGACATGTCGAGGATATTCCAACCCAGATTGAATATACAGCCCCATCTTCAAAAATCAGCACCAAGAAACATATTTAGAGTTTCAAAATAAAATCTTGTACACTTACGTAATCCTACGTCCAATTGGCGGTCGTGTCTCGGATACAACCTTCTACTTTTTTCACATATTCATTTAAAAATGGATCAGTAAAAGTTGTTAATTCAAACCCTGAATCTCCTTTTTTTTGTGTAAATCGGTGCAAAAAAAAAGTTATCTAAACAAGGGGCACTGGTGGCACCAGCAATTGTTATTTGGTGGGACACCGCTTCACGTAAGAACAATAGGCTTTTACACCAATTTGTATGATTGCATCGCATGGTGCTCCACCTCTGTCTCCGCCAGTGAAAGGAGATGAACCTATTGCGAGATAAAGTGTATCGTCCTCATGGAAATGAAGTTATCCTAATGATTTGTGTAGCTGAAAGTTCCGAATGAGCAATGGTTCTTAGTTTATAGCGTAGTTCGTTTCAACTAATCGCTCCCCTGGGGGATGCGGTCCACATATCGGATTATTCTATATATCATCATTTTAGATCAATGGGATGCGGATACACCATAGAGCAGAGAAGGCATTGATTATATTTGAATCAAATTAACTATTAAGTAATATGTTTTAAAATGTCTGGAATTCTGATGTCAACGTTAGACGTTATTAAATGCGTAGGGATATAAATGTTCTTGCTTTTACAAAGTCGTAATGTAATTTTATGATTTGAAAAGTCAAATGTTTTTATTTATTACTTCTATTTGTATTGCTAATGATAATTATGCTCGATTGCCGCTGTGCATGAGTCTTATTTGATTATTTTGTTTTTCATGTATTTTATTATGTCAAACGGCCTCATTCGGTTTTCCCAAAAACCAAAATATAATCAAACCCTACACTGAGTTTCAAACCGGCCCAAATAAAATTAGTATTTGTTGCCTTCTGTTGGTAATAACTTAACCAAATTTTCGTACATTATTGTTCCTGTCGTTCTTGATAGAACTAAAATTTACGTCCCTACTTCCTATGATACTAAGCGCGGGATATATAATATAGTCAGATGGCTGTGACTGTGGACGTAGGAAATAAAACCCACAGACCCAATAATACTTACCCGAATTTTCCGCACAACTTTCCGGCTGTCGTTTTTTATGTCGAGCGTCACGGTAACATTCTCCCCGTGCACATATGCCGCTTTGTTGAGGGAGGCTTTCAGATTCACACGGCCGTCGGCCCACAGAAATGGTTTGTCCACGGATACCTGCGGTCCCTGTAGGGATAAGTTAATTGTTACAGTTAAAATTTTGGATGGTCGGATGAGAGATAGAGAGTAGCAGTGGTATTTGATAAAAAATGTTTGCTTTTATCAATTGTTACTCGTTCAGTTGTTGCGCTACAGCCATTGTTCGGTATGAATACGGGTTAGTGAATTATTCATTGCAGTTAGCATGGGCTGCGTCGCGGTATTGTTATCGCCACAATGAGAATATTTGGAGATAGCAAGTAGATTGTTCTATTATCGTTGAATCGTACTTTTTGTAGTTTTTATTTGCAGATTAGGGTAAGGGAGGTATTTTGGACCACTTTAGGAGATGGCCGAACAATTTTTCGAATAAAACCTAGATTTTGTAATAATGCTTGATCAATTCCCTATGCAACTAAAAAGAGGTGAATGCTAGGATTTGTAGGTAAAATGTTGTAAATCCCACCGAAAGAACCAAACTATCATAAATTCTGAAGATGTGTTGGATTTAATTTTGGACCACCTGTTTTTATTTTGGACCACTTATTGAACATATTTTGACCACTCGAATAATTTTGTATTGCTTGAAAAGTTATGTTACTATTAGAATAAATTAGTAATCTCCAGCGTTTTCGGCGTCTTGTCCCTTGTTAAGCGATACATTCTTATAAGCACTCATAAGCTTAGAACAATATCTACCAGCTAGGGGTATTGCAACTAATATCAATTTCTGTACCACTCGGTACAGCACCATCAAAGCAAAACAAACGGATGGCCCATGGCCGAGATGTATGCAGCTGGTCACCCTACCCTGTCATATTTTTTATGTAGTTTGTTAGATCTGTTCCATTTGCGCCATTGGTAGTAGTGGTTTTCCCGGTTCTTCCTTGCACATTGCACATTCTTTTTCCAAATGAAACATAATCGTAGAACGCGGAACTCTGTTGGGCTATGAAATGGTGAGTTAACATCCGGGAAGGAGCACCTAACATAGCTCTGGTCCTCATAAGTTCCAATACTCACACTTCCACGGGTATTCCGATGACAATTGACTGCCAGCTAAGTGTTGCGTACTTAGCTGGTAGTGTAGCCTGGGCACTATTGCCTTTCTGCATCAGCTAGAGTGCGAGGGTGCGTCCTGAGGGGGTTTGCCTAGGATTTGGTGGGGTTCGACAGTGGGCTCTGTTGAACCTCTGTAAAAGCTGTTCATGTACAAACTCGTCTCTCGTTTGAGCGACTTCAATGCGAAGATCGGATCCCACAACTCGAACCATGAGCGCATTATGGCCTCGGAGAAATGAGCGAAAACGGAGAGCTGTTCGCAGAATTTTGTGGTAATAACGACATGGTGATCGGGGGATCGCTCTTCCCTCATCGACTGGTTCACAAGGTCATGTGGGTCTCCCAGAAAATACAGAAAATCAAATCGACCACATCTGCATCAGCCGAAAACTGAAACGAAGCCTTGATTTACGAAATAAACGTAGTGCCGATATAGCGTCTGATCATCACCTCCTCACCGGCGAAATACGCCTGCGCATTGCGCGGATTTGTCGGCAGGAGGAGAGAGTTGGACGACGGTTCAACACACGCTGACTGGAAGATGTCACGGTGAAACGAACCTTCGTTGAAGAACTGGAGACGCGTGCTGCAGATATTCCGGAAGGTGGCAGCGTGGACGACCAATGGACCGCCATCAAGAATGCCTTCATCGCCACCAGCGAGAACAATCTGGGCGAACTGCGCACCCAGAGGAAACAATGGATCGCCGATGAGACCTGGAGGAAGATAGAGGAGCGAAGAGAAGTCAGAGCCGCGATAGAGCGATCAAAAACCAGGGAAGCCAAAGTCTTAGCCCGTCAACGATACTCGGCTCTTGAGAAGGAAGTAAAACGCTCATGTCGACGGGACAAGCGAGCGTGGGCAGACTCTTTGGCGTAGCTGGTGTGAGACAAGGATGTATTCTATCACCGTTACTGTTCCTCATCGTAATCGACGAGATTCTGGTAGATGCGATTGACCGTGAACCAAACCGCAGCCTATAACCATGGAGCACCTAAACGACTTTGAATTGGTTGATGATGTTGCACTCCTCGCTCAACGGCGCTCTGATATGCAGAGTAAGCTCAACGACCTTGCCGAACGCTCTTCGGCAGGCTTAGTCATCAACGTCAACAAAACCCAATCGTTGGACGTAAACACGGTGATCCCTTCCAGTTTCACAGTAGCCGGACAACCAATGGAAATTGTGAAATCGGTGCTATTATACGCTAGCGAAACATGGTGTGTATCAATGGAGAACATTCAACGGCTGCAAGTGTTCATAACCAGATGCCTGTGGTATATAATTCGGGCCTGGTGGCTTCACAACTGAATCTCAAACAACGAGCTCTATCGTCGTTGTCACCAGAGGCCGATAGCAACAGAAATTCGGGATTGGAAGTGGGGCTGGGTCGGCCACACTCTACGTAGGGGCGGAAACGAAATCTGTAAACAAGCATTAGACTGGAACCCAACGGGACATCGCAGCAGAGGCAGACCTAGAGACTCATGGCGGCGAAGCCTCAATAAAGAAATAAAAGAAGTCGACCGAAATCTAACCTGGCAACAGGTTAAAGCGATAGCTGCTCTCAGCGCTCAGTCGGCCCTTTGCGCCACAGGAGGATACAGGATTCATAAGTAAAGCGGAACTCTGTTGCAAGCAGCGCGGACGGAGAGCTCTAGCAAAGATTGATTCTTGTCATGGAGCTTTCTTAACTATTTTCATATGGAAATAATGAAAATAGTCACATTTTGGTTTAACAGACATTTTTCTATGGATTACATCAATGAACGGTAATTTATAAATGCGGTGTGAACAGTAATTTATGAATGGCTTGATACTAGAGAAACAAATGGTTGGTAAAAACAAAAGCCTTAGACTTTAAAAAGAAGATTATTATGTTATGTCGAAAGATTGTTTGGTTCAATGAAAAATGAACCTATTTTGGACATGCCTCGAAATACTGTTTTTAAACTTACAATGTTTTGCTCGAGATATGCAACTGCTTCAATTAGGTTTCAAAGTCAATAACATCATTCACATGTTTTGAATCTATGTACAAATAAACTTACAGATTTTGAAAGTTGACTTCAACTTTACAATGTCGTCTTGGTATTAGTCTAATCCAGCCAGAATCGGTAAATGCGTAAAAATATTCTTAATAATTGCTATATTTTATGAGCAACAAATGTAGGAGATACCTTGTGGATAGTTTCTTTTTGCAATAAAATTTAAATGTTGCATGTTTTATTTAGTTTCGTTTGATATAAATGCAAAATTCAGCTAGGTGGTCCAAAATATGAGCCCGGTCCAAAATACAGCCGTTACCCTACTGCAAGGGATTATAAAAAATATGAATAACGAAGCATCTTTTAGTTTGGCAAATTGCATTCTTCGGAAATAATGACTAATACAAATTTTCGATTTTTTGTGACCTTTTCTTGTGGCCAACCTAATGCAATGTATATCAGCTACAGTTTGGAAAATTTATTGAAAATTTTCTTACATCCCTGGGATTAGTATTCGACCTAGCCGCATTATGTACAAATGCATTAATAATAATTGCCACATAAATCTTGCGGTAAATAACTCAGTGAGCATCAAGTCACGAAGCGACAATGCCCCGGTTGGAAATGCGATGCCATTAAATGAAAAAGAAATTATATACGTCTGATAAGATATTCATTATCCTAGAAAAAGTCGTAGAGTGATTTGATAGAGTTGTTCCGACCTCCCCCGATTGCTGCCATTTGATGTTCAATTATTAAAACTTTGTCCTTCTTCAGTAGTCACAACACCTTCCTTGGCCATGGAAATAGTATCATTCTTAATATTTTTTCAATTACTTTGCGCATATTTCTGTACAAAAAAAAACTTGTTTTTCCATGTTAAAGATAACTAACGTTACACACTTTGTGGACGACCCTCATAGCATCCAACATCAAACAGAGGTGGTTGTCCTCCTTCCTTCACCAAGTTGACCTTCTGCTTGCATATTGGTTTTCTCTTTTTCCTTCATTCAATTTTCCCGAGAAGCTTTTTGCTTTGTTTCCCATCTTTCATCTAAATCAGGATTGGCATTGTTTGTGTTTTTGCCCGGGTCTGGACCAAAATATATCCGCTGGTTTGTTGGTGTCGAAAGGCAGCAGATAGTTCGTGTGCAAACGACACGCCTCCATTAAAGTGTCATCAAATTAAATTAGCTGCGCTGGCAAAACTGGTCGTCCGCTCGTTTCACGTGCCATGGATTATTTTCGGTTTTATTATTATGTCTGAGACACGGCGACATTCTCGGGCACTGGAATGTGATGGGTTAGTCGCAACATGCTATTTACATTCTGGCCTGCAGTCGCACATGTTGCAGTAATAAAGCACAGGACAAATGACATCATCGAAGCAATGGCCTGTCATCATGAAATGACATCGTTTATGGGTTTTAATTTTGGTTATATAATCCAGATTTCCTGGTAAAACTTACGTGATTGATGTAATTTGGTATAAATAAACCTTTTCGTTGGGGTAATTCACTTTTATACTTTATATATTCAACCCTCTCTACGGCGGCCAATAAAGTTTTCTATCGTTGTTGCTCTCCTTGAAGTGTATGACGCAACAAAAAACCAAGATAATGGGACCAAATTATCTGATAACGGACAAATGCGTCGTCTTGTTGGAACTTTTTACAAGGGGTTTCCGTGGTTAGGAGCTGCGATACAGACAAACATACATACATAATATAGGACAATGACATTGTACATAGACGTTTTGTGGTATTTTATTAGTCTAGGGATTCATGGCAGTAAGGCTCCGTGGCAGTATTTGCCTGTCGTGCATACTGGGGTCATGGGTTCAAACTCCAATACTTTTCTCAAACTAAATCTTTTAAATATTGTGCATTTGCACAAATCGAGTTTTCAAACATAGTAATTAATTTTCAATCCGGGTGGTCAATACTTTGATTGAACTGCGGAAAATTAGTTCGACACTTATTGCTACAAGAGACCGAGCAATCCTTTGCATCTCCATTAGTGCCACGAGAAAGGGAAAGTTGGTTAGATGAGAAGGTAATATATTGGAAGTCGCCTTCGAATGACTAAATAATTATTTTATACGCAGTTATTTTAATATTTTGCTCACCCGCACAAAGCAGAACCAAATACATATCTCGATGTTCGCGCGCACTATGGGGGATCCCCATACAAGCGAGCGGTCAAAAATAAAATTGGACTTTTAAAGTGATTTTCCACTTAGTTTTAGCTGTGTATGGTCGAAATAGCATGAATATACAATTTCCAACCCCCCCCCCTTTGGGGATCGTCTATGAATTACGTAATTATTTTTTTCATAGGTTCGATTAACGTGACAAAGCAAACCTATTTGGGAAGTTGAAATTTCGTGCGTTTTCTTAAGGAGAAGGAAGGGGCTGTACAAAACTAAGTTCAGCAATTTATGGACATTATGGCGGCGATCATGTTAAATGACATTAATTTCATGACATTCCGTGATATTTTTTTGTTCTCACTCTCATGCCTCACAATTTGTATTTAGAACAATTTGTTTGACAAAGTACTAGGATCTGAAGGATCATAAAGCATTAAATGTTAATCAAATAATCAGAATTGAAAATAACTTTTGAAAAAGGGTATTAGCAAATTAGAAATCGCAATCCCATGACATTTTACGTGTACAAGTTATTCAAAAATGAGATTAATATATTCTCAAAAAATGTGGACATTCATTGTGGAATGTAAGAATGCTCCATTCTTCCGAAAAGCAAAATTCTTTTAATTTAAATAACAACACTATTTGAATTACTTTTGATTTGTTTTCATGATTTCTACAAGTTATATACAGCATCATTCTTTTTCTGTGTCAAGGTTTAAGTCTTCAATGATATTTTCTTCAATTCCATCAACGATGGAAGATGAGATAAATTCATCTAAAGTATTAGAAGATAAAGAACTTTTGAAAATCTTCAAATATTACAAAATTACGCATGGCATAAGAATAACTAAGTGAAAAATTTTTTCCAACGTCTCCTCGTTATCCAAATCGAGCTTAAAATGGATCTGATTCATGTAAGGCACGAAGGAAAATGTCAACATTTGCCTCTCTTGATCATTTTCTTGCATTATGAGTTCTAAATTTCTTCAACTGTTTATATTGACTTTCCGCTGGTTGTTCAGCCAGTGAACCTCAAAGTGTAGATGAGTGAATAAATATTTCCCTACCATTAGCCAGACATTCATGAACACTAGCAGGAATTTCATACGCTCCGTTCTAACTAAGATATTGTTCGTCTTTACTTTTGCAATAAACATGTCGGGAATTATTGATTCCAGGAGATTTATAAATATTTACATATTATGAAATCTCATATTTAGTTCTCCATCAGTAGCTAATGAATAGCTCAGAAAATTAGGTTTAGAGAATGACTCAAACCACTCAAGCCCCAAACGCATTTCAGCGGAATGGCGACGGAAACGGTAAAATTTGACAGGAAATATATGAGCGAACTGTTAAATCCTTCCGTTACCGTTGTGCTGCATTGCATTGGGGGTTTTATTCATTAGTTTGGGTTTGAAAAGTTAATTAAATGAGCTCAAATGGTTATAAATAAAGTCGAAGTTATTACCAATAAATGTATTTTGACCATACCCTTTGAGCGCATAGTTCAGTCTGACCCATTTTCAATAGGAAACGATGGGACTAGATTTCCCGTCGAATGAAACTTGTTGCGAGAAAATCGGACACAAATAAGTGTCTAAATGGCGATTGCGTTCTTTTGCGCACATACATACAGACGCGCATGCACACACATACAGACATCACCTCAATTCTTCGCGCTGAGTTAGTTGATATATACCACTAGGGGTCTCCGGGCCTTCTATCAAACATTCGTTTTTGGAATGAGCATTAACCTTGGAGTACGAGAGAGGCAAAACACGGTAAAAAACAAATGAAAAAAAATCAGAGTGACTTAACTCTGTTAATTGCAAATACTGGCAAGAAATTCTTTCGGGACATTTTAGTCGAAGCTTTGTCCTTGATGTGTATCATAAAAGAACCTGGGGATTCCTGAGGAAAAAAGTTCTTCACTATCAAAGTTGAAAATAGCGTCGTTTTTGAAAAAATATTGCTTCCGCATTTTTTCAATTTTTTCACAGTGTAACCATTAGTTTTTGCACACCATTTAAAAGCTTATACAATAACCTTTGTAATGATGTATTAACATTGAAGAAAAAACATTTAAAAATATTTCAATAAATAGTTGAAAATAAAATATTTTTTCAGAAAATTTGCTAACTTTTTTACCCATTTCTGACTTTGCCACCTTATATCTTTGGAACTAGTGCACCTAGAGACTTCAAATTCAGAATTTCTCTTAATTAGAGTATTGACAATGGAGAGAAAATATTTTAAAATAATTCGGAAGACATGACATTTTCGATTAATGACCGCCCGAAATCCTATAGTGGCGCGGTTGCTTCGCGTGCATAAGGAAACACGAACAAACATGCACTCTGATCACTCGAGCGTTCCGAAGGTACCAAGCAGAAACACGATCAATCGCGCACTGATTAATTTACTTTTCCATCTGCTGAGCTCCATCGTCGATACCATTACCATCGGCTACACACAGATAGAAAAAGTTGTTGAAATTTACACAAAAGTAATGCACATAAAGGGAATGCCAAAAAGAGCGTAAATTTAAACGATATTATGACCTGAATGTATGCAATTTGTATAGCATTATGTCACTTTTTATACGAATAAGTGTCATAATGCTATGTAAATTGCATACATTTAGGACGAACTTGTTGGAAAAGATCCATGTACGCCAAGAATAGTGTAATTTTCCACGTCTTTATTATTTACGCGTCAATTACTTTTCATAATTTTTTTCTGTGGCACATTACCAAGAGCGGAGATACAATCTGTGCTGTGCAAGTGATGGATTGGAATCCGGAAGGACATCGAAGCAGAGGCAGACCTCATGCGGTCGTGGCAACGAAGCTTCAACAGAGAAATAATAAAAGACGATAGAAATACGATAGAGCTGCTTTCCAGGATGTTTTTTTGCATCAGCCCATATACCACAGGGGGTGCCTAGGGCGCATGAGTGAGTTACTACGCGGCAATGCAGTTTTATGTTTTACATTTCCTTTATTTCCGTGAGTTTTGACTCTGGGGACAGTCCTTCACTTGTTAGGTGAAAGGTAGGCGCATAGTAATGGTGAGGGACTTTATAAAAGCTTCCCTCAAGTCTAGCTTAGTGACCTTTCAAATAAATGAGCGTAAATAATATTAATAAAGGAAAGCAATAAACTCTAATAAGAACTTGAAGAGCTATGAACTATCTAAGTGTCAATTTAAAATCAAATTAAACATGAATTTTAGATGATACTAACGATGTACGGCATCGTCATGGGTGGCCGTACAGTTCAGAGAATTTCTGACGTATAGAGTCGAGTACGAACTGTCCTATGGAGATTTTGATTTGAAGGACAGCTTTGAGAGAAGAATATCCCCGGGAACCATTTCCTGTCCTAAACCAGCTTGTAACGACCCAATTCTTGGCTCAAAATTAGTGAGCTTAGAACTTTTTGGAAGATCAGAACGCCAACTTAATTTTAGAGTTGTTGGGGCCCTCCTTAGCCGTGCGGTAAGATGCGCGGCTACAAAGCAAGACCATGCTGAGGGTGCCTGGGTTAGATTCCCGGTGCCGGTCTAGACAATTTTCGGATTGGAAATTGTCTCGACTTTCCAGGGCATAAAAGTATCATCGTGTTAGCCTCATGATATACGTATGCAGAAATGGTAACTGCTGCGAGGCGGCAATGCCCCAGTAGGGGATGTAATGCCAACGAAGAAGAAGAAGAAGTTACCCGACAGTTGTGTCGTGTGTGGGTTGAAATGGGTGGATCAAAGAAAATGTATAGTGCAAGGAGAGACGAAGTCCCCAGCTGACATCGTCGTGGAAAAACAGTTGATCAAATTTCGTTGGCAGTAGACGTGTTTTGTTAGATCGGAAGCTGTATAGAAAGCTGGAGTTTCAAAAAGAAGTGTTTTGACTTTTGAGTTGTAAAGCAGAATAGGATAAATATTAGACAATAATGGATGTTTTAATGAAGAACACAATAATGTTTAGGTTCCCATATGGCGCACCAGGGCCAAGTGTAGTTAAGATTGGACGGTTTGTAAAATCTTTAGATGCGGAAAAGTTTACAATGGAGAGGCTGTACTGTCGAAATACGGAGTAGTTTAGTACACTCCAAATAATCTAAACGTTGTTTCCACCTGAATTTTCAGGTACATTTTACGTGCACACGTAACTGCAAATGCTTCAGAAAATTCAGGTGAAACTTACGTGTCAGGTGAATTCTATCCAAAACTCTGGTAGAACTTACCTGATTTTCACGTAGAATGCAAATTCTATCGACAAATCAGGTAAATGTTACGTGAATTTCAGGTGGAAAAAAATCTACGTACTTTTTCAGGTGGAAACAACGTGCAGATTTTTTTGGGTGTAGTAGAAATTTCGCATACACAGATAGAAAAAGTTGTTGAAATTTACACAAAAATAATCCACATAAAGGGAATGCCATAAAAGCGTAAATTCAAACGTTATTATGACCTGAATGTATGCAATTTGTATAGCATTATTTCACTTTTTATACGAATAAGTGTCATAATGCTATGTAAATTGCATACATTTAGGATGAACTTGTAAAGATCCATGTACGCCAAGAATAGTGTAATTTTCCACGTCTTTATTATTTACGCGTCGATTATTTTTGCATAATTTTTTTCTGTGTAGAAACTCACGCAGTGTAATGAAATAACACTTGCTGAAGCCGTCATCAAACAAATTTCGTTATACCTAACCATCACAGGAGGTGAAATGTTATCGACCTTTGAAAGTGATACAATTTGACTCATTACACTTTTATGGACAAACTTTTCGGAATCCAATATTTTTTCATCTCGCGTTTTCAGGGCACCACTTTCAATACGATCAGCTGTCATCGTTTCTTTCTATGCTTCCTGCGACGCAGCAAAGCCAAAATAAAAAAGATGAGAGTTATTCGTTTTTTTGTTGAGATTAGTGCCTCTGAAAATGCGAGGCAAAAGTAATTTGGATTCTGAACAGTTAAATCTTAAATGATGGGATACTTCTTTTATTTCTTTATTTGAGTGATTTTTTCACGAACAGAAGTTCATCAATTGATAGGATTTTTAGATTTATTACCAGACTAAGGCGAGAGTGGCCTGTGCAGTACATAAAGTCTTCTCCATTCAGCTCGGTCCATGGCTTCACGTCATCAACCACGCAGTCTGCGGAGGGTCCGAAAATCGTCCTCCACCTGATCGATCCTCCTTGCCCGCTGTGCACCTCGCCTTCTTGTTCCCGTTGGATCGTTGTCGAGAGCCATTTTCACCGGATTACTGTTCGACATTCTGGCTGCGTGCCAGGCCCACCGCAGTCTTCCGATTTTCGCGGTGTGAACTATGGTTCTCCCAACAGTTGATGCAACTCGTGGTTCATTAGCCTCCTCCATGTACCGTCCATCATCTGCACCCCATCATAGATTGTACACATCACTTTCCTTTCGAAAACTCCCAGTGCGCGTTGGTCCTCCACGAGCATCGTCCAGGTCTCGTGTCCGTATAGAACTACCGGTCTTATAAGCGTTTTGTAGATAGTCAGTTTGGTACGGCGGCGAACTCTACTCGATCGGAGCGTCTTACGGAGTCCAAAGTACGTACGATTTCCAGCCACTATGCGCCTCCGAATTTCTCTGCTGGTATCGTTATCGGCGGTCACCGAGCCCAAGTACACGAATTCTTCAACCACCTCGATTTCGTCACCACCGATAGAAACTCGTGGTGGGTGGCTTACATTGACCTCTCTTCAGCCTCTCCCTATCATGTACTTCGTCTTCGACGTGTTGATGACTAATCCAATCCGTTTAGCTTCGCTTTTCAGTCTGATGTAGGCTTCCTCCATCCTCTCAAAGTTACGTGCCATGATATCAATGTCGTCGGCGAAATCAAATAACTGGACGGACTTCGTGAAAATCGTACCACTCGTGTCAATTCCTGCCCTTCGTATTACTCCCTCCAAAGCGATGTTGAGTAGCAGACACGAGAGACCATCACCTTGCCGTAACCCTCTACGGGTTTCGAAGGGACTCGAGAATGCCCCTGAAACTCGAACTACGCACATCACCCGATCCATCGTCGCCTTGATCAACCGTATCAGTTTATCCGGAAATCCGTTTTCGTGCATTAGCTGCCATAGCTGGTCCCGATCGATTGTATCATATGCGTCTTTGAAGTCGATAAATAGATGATGTGTGGGCACGTTGTATTTACGGCATTTCTGCAATACCTGACGTATAGCGAACACCTGGTCTGTGGTAGAGCGTTCACCCATAAATCCCGCCTGGTACTGCCCCACGAACTCTCTTGCAATTGGTGTCAGTCGGCGGCATCAAATTTGGGAGAGTACCTTGTAGGCGGCGTTTAGCGATGTGATTGCGCGGTTGTTGCTACAATCCAGCTTATCGCCCTTTTTGTAGATGGGACACACGACACCTTCCATCCACTCCTGCGGCAGAACCTTGGTAATCACCCAATGCAGCGCTCTAGCCAGTGCCTCACCACCGTGTTTAAACAGCTCCTCTGGTAGTTGGTCAACTCCAGGGGCTTTGTTGTTTTTCAGCCGGCCGATCTCCTCCTGGATTTCCTGGAGATTCGGAGCCGGAAGTCGCATGTCCTGCGCGCGTGCTCCTAGGTTCATTACCATACCGCCACCGTTGTCTGCCATATCGCCATTCAGGTGCTCTTCGTAGTGCTGCCGCCACTTTTGGATCACCTCACGCTCGTTTGTAAGAAGGTTCCCGTTTATGTCCTTACACATATCGGACCCACGAAGGAGACCCGACGACGAGAAAGAAGCGTTCTACGCACAGCTGGAGCAGACATACGATGGATGCCCACTGCGGGACGTTAAAATCGTCATCGGTGACATGAACGCACAGGTAGGAAGGGAGGAAATGTATAGACCGGTCATCGGACCGGATAGTCTGCACACCGTATCGAATGACAACGGCCAACGATGCATAAACTTCGCAGCCTCCCGCGGAATGGTAGTCCGAAGCACCTTCTTTCCCCGCAAAAATATCCACAAGGCCACATGGAGATCACCTAACCAAGAAACGGAAAACCAAATCGACCACGTTCTAATCGACGGTAAATTCTTCTCCGACATCACGAACGTCCGCACTTACCGCAGTGCGAATATTGAATCCGACCACTACCTCGTTGCAGTATGCCTGCGCTCAAAACTCTCGACGGTGTACAACACGCGTCGAAGTCGGACGCCGCGGCTTAACATTGGGCGGCTACAAGACGGTAGACTAGCCCAAGAATACGCGCAGCAGCTGGAAGTGGCACTTCCAACGGAAGAGCAGCTAGGCGCAGCATCTCTTGAAGATGGCTGGAGAGATATTCGATCCGCCATTGGTAGCACCGCAACCGCTGCACTTGGCACGGTGCCCTCGGATCAGAGAAACGACTGGTATGATGGCGAATGTGAGCAGTTAGTGGAAAAGAAGAATGCAGCATGGGCGAGATTGCTGCAACACCGCACGAGGGCGAACGAGGCACGATATAAACAGGCGCGGAACAGACAAAACTCGATTTTCCGGAGGAAAAAGCGCCAGCAGGAAGATCGAGACCGTGAAGAAACGGAGCAACTGTACCGCGCTAATAACACACGAAAGTTCTATGAGAAGTTAAACCGTTCACGTAAAGGTCACGTGCCACAGCCCGATATGTGTAAGGACATAAACGGGAACCTTCTTACGAACGAGCGTGAGGTGATCCAAAGGTGGCGGCAGCACTACGAAGAACACCTGAATGGCGATGTGGCAGACGAAGATGGCGGTATGGTGATGAACCTGGGAGAACGCGCGCAGGACATAATTCTACCGGCTCCGGATCTCCAGGAAATCCAGGAGGAGATTGGCCGGCTCAAGAACAACAAAGCCCCTGGGGTTGACCAACTACCAGGAGAGCTATTTAAACACGGTGGTGAGGCACTGGCTAGAGCGCTGCACTGGGTCATTACCAAGATTTGGGAGGAGGAAGTTTTGCCGCAGGAGTGGATGGAAGGTGTCGTGTGTCCCATCTACAAAAAGGGCGATAAGCTGGATTGTAGCAACTACCGCGCAATCACATTGCTGAACGCCGCCTACAAGGTACTCTCCCAAATTTTATGCCGTCGACTAGCACCAACTGCAAGGGCGTTCGTGGGCAGTACCAGGCGGGTTTTATGGGCGAACGCTCCACCACGGACCAGGTGTTTGCCATTCGCCAAGTACTGCAGAAATGCCGCGAATACAACGTGCCCACACATCATCTATTCATCGACTTCAAAGCCGCATATGATACAATCGATCGGGACCAGCTATGGCAGCTAATGCACGAACACGGTTTTCCGGATAAACTGACACGGTTGATCAAAGCGACGATGGATCGGGTGATGTGCGTAGTTCGAGTTTCAGGGGCATTCTCGAGTCCCTTCGAAACCCGCAGAGGGTTACGGCAAGGTGATGGTCTTTCGTGTTTGCTATTCAACATCGCTCTGGAAGGTGTAATACGAAGAGCAGGGATTAACACGAGTGGTACAATTTTCAATAAGTCCGTCCAGCTATTTGGTTTCGCCGACGACATAGATATTATGGCACGTAACTTTGAGAAGATGGAGGAAGCCTACATCAGACTGAAGAGGGAAGCTAAGCGGATCGGACTAGTCATCAACACGTCGAAGACGAAGTACATGATAGGAAGAGGTTCAAGAGAAGACAATGTGAGCCACCCACCGCGAGTTTGCATCGGTGGTGACGAAATCGAGGTGGTAGAAGAATTTGTGTACTTGGGCTCACTGGTGACTGCCGAAAATGACACCAGCAGAGAAATTCGGAGACGCATAGTGGCTGGAAATCGTACGTACTTTGGACTCCGCAAGACGCTCCGATCGAATAGAGTTCGCCGCCGTACCAAACTGACAATCTACAAAACGCTAATTAGACCGGTAGTCCTCTACGGACACGAGACCTGGACGATGCTCGTGGAGGACCAACGCGCACTTGGAGTTTTCGAAAGGAAAGTGCTGCGTACCATCTATGGTGGGGTGCAGATGGCGGACGGTACGTGGAGGAGGCGAATGAACCACGAATTGCATCAGCTGTTGGGAGAACCATCCATCGTTCACACCGCGAAAATCGGACGACTGCGATGGGCCGGGCACGTAGCCAGAATGTCGGACAGTAACCCGGTGAAAATGGTTCTCGACAACGATCCGACGGGCACAAGAAGGCGAGGTGCGCAGCGGGCAAGGTGGATCGATCAGGTGGAAGATGACTTGCGAACCCTCCGTAGACTGCGTGGTTGGCGACGTGTAGCCATGGACCGAGCCGAATGGAGAAGTCTCTTATATACCGCACAGGCCACTTCGGCCTTAGTCTGAATAAATAATAATAACATATCGGACTGTGGCACGTGGCCCTTACGTGAACGGTTCAACTTCTCATAGAACTTTCGTGCTAATTTGTTACGTATGAAATTTGAATAAACATCCGTACTATGGTGGAAGCATGTGAAAATTACGATTTAACATGCGCTCCTTTGAACGAGCTCGTTGACATATTTCAAGTGAAATATTTCGAAAAAGTTCCCATACAAAATCTGCTGTCCGTAGTTTAAATGCGTCTGAAATACGAATCTGCACGGTATTTACCCGCTCAGTAAACAAAGGGTAATGTTCGTCATAGAGAAACATTTTTCACAGCTTTAGTTGTAGCAACACCTTCGCAACGTGAACAAAACAAAAAGTATGCTAGCTATCAGACCCGT
Source organism: Armigeres subalbatus (assembly GCF_024139115.2). Lineage (NCBI taxonomy): Eukaryota > Metazoa > Arthropoda > Insecta > Diptera > Culicidae > Armigeres > Armigeres subalbatus. The sequence goes on from NC_085141.1 coordinate 147,823,605, forward strand.
TATCAAATGCTCGAATGATAGGTTGACATTATCTTTCCAGAGCGCTCTTTGATTAGGGATAATAATTTCAGGCGCTTAGGATCATATGAGCATATTATCTACATTGATCGATTTCTTTCATTCGATGTACCGAACCTCTAGAACGTGTAACGTCACTATGCGATCTTGGAGTGACCATCGATGCCAAACTACGCACAATGGGAAAAATATCCATAACACGAATAAATTGAATATCTCGGCTCGGTAATCGTAGAACTTTCTGGGGAATCGTGCAAAGGTGTGTAAGTTCACTGCACGAAGCTGCAAGACCTCTCTTTACCCTCATGTCCCTTATTTGATATGCTTTCCGGAAGACCTTGGCATTTTGGGTAATAGTTATAAAATAATACGTAGGGTTTAATGAGCAATATTTTAGCTCCATTAGTCGTGCGGGGGACAAAAATAACTCCACTCGACTCCCCGGAAAATTCTATATGAGACTAGTATGTGAGGATATTTGTCAGCAATTTGAGGAATATGAGAGCATGGGTAAAATCAGCAAGATCTCAATTCCTAACATCGTGCAGTAGATAGAGTTTACATAATATAATTTTTGGCTAAATTTGAGGCCAAATATGTCATGTTATGTCGATTAATTGAAACTCCGAACTTGACGAATTACATACCCAATAAGAGGCATTGAGGTAAAACGAGGTTCGTGCAGAAAACTTAACCACCTTTGCACGATTCCCCAGAAAGTTCTAATACGATTTGTGTCAAAATTTCAGCACAATCCGCCGATACCGAACCTAGATAATGAATTTATTCGCGTATGGACAATTTTTTTCCCATTGTGCTACGGTTTACCGAACATGTGGAGATCACAGTTGTTAGGGCATTTTCTGTACTTGGGTTCATTGGACGGCATGCTTTCGAGTTCACCGATATTTATCGCTTAACTTTTCAAAAGGACTTAAGTAACATTTTTTTCATGAATTAATTTGAGTACTGCAATCAAAAGCTTTCATGTTGTTCTGTTGATTGCGCTATTCAAATAAATTCATGAAAAAAATGTTACTTAGGTCCTTTTGAAAAGTTAAGCGAGATTTATGCCCTAAAGACATTGTATTGTTCGTTTGTGCGAAGCTTCTTGGAGTACACACTCTGTTTATATTTCTGCAGCTCGGCAAAATCCGCACAGCCGTGTGCCCAGCAAAATAAAAACTGATATCCCGTCAAGTATGAAGCTTGTTAGCTGGGTTTCGGCAAATTATTTGCTGATTTTCAGCAACTTTGACAGATATCTCAGCGAAAAAATGGCGACTTAGCATTGAAAGGGCGATAAATAGCACTTTATAGGAAGCTGGATTTAACTTTTTCCATCAATTTTCATATATTGCCTTATTTATATTTATATTGCCTTTTTCTTCTCAATGAAGGGTCCCTACGAAAATAAATGATAATTTGTCAACAACTTCGGAAGGCAACGTCTAAAAGGTCCAATTTTAAATGTCAAACAATAAGACTGAATTCCCCGTCGATTGCAACTTGGTGCCTTTAAATCCCCACTTGTACGCCAGCGGTAATGTATAGGCAAACGACTTAAGCGCCATCCATTTTAAGGGCTAATTGCTTCGGCAGGTGAGTTGTTACACACTCCTTAGCGGATGACAACTTCCATGTCCACCGTCCTGCTGTCTGTAGCAATCAACACCTTTCATGGTATCTATGATGCGTCGTTTATTTAGGCGCCGTAACATTACGTTTGGTTCATCCCACAGCACCAGTTCTGCTTACCAAAACTTGGCCCACTAAGCACACAGATATCTTCTACGCCCGTGAAA